>NW_019250263.1:0-1312 GCF_002742605.1 Olea europaea var. sylvestris
ATTATTGCTACATATCAAGACGTTAACATCCAAATTTACCCTATTGTATTTGACACAATCGACAACGAGAATGATCTGTCTATCCGTTGATTCTTTTTTAAACTAAGGGAAGTGATCGGGAAGTCGAAGACATTGCGTTTGTAACCGATCGGGGACAGTCTATAATAAACGGTATCGCTGAAGTTTACAAATTGTTATACAGAGAAATAAAACACAAATAATTTGTGAGAGAAAGAGAATAAAAAAGCGAAAAGAAAATCAGTTAAGTTTTATGTAGGTTTGGTGGGGATTAATATCAGATTTGTAGTATATTTTAATAAAAGTTGATTAAATGTATTGTTGAAACTTGAAAATTTGTGGATCCCATAAAATGTGTGGTTAAAATTAATTGTTGACTTTGACTTAGATTAAAAATTTGGATGCAACCAAAACGCATGTATAGCATAAGAATGCACCTCGACATATCAACAAAGGCACACAGTGCACCTCGATGCAGATAGACAACCGAATGAGGCAATATAGGCACACATCGGAAGCCCGAGGCGAAAAAGCAAGCACACGCCGACAATCCAATGTAGCAATGAGTGTAGATGTTGGCACCCCAATGCAGCAACATAGGCACACAAAAGCAACGAAAAGCAGCAAAGTAGGCACACGAATGCAACTACTTAGTATTGGAAGAGGACAACACTGATTATCTCCTATAGGCTTAATCTAAGGTAATGACAAGTCATCCTTCAAAAGGTCAACGTAGATTTGACAAGTCAAAGAAGCCACAAGATTGGAGATTTGGAAATACTAACACATGATAACGAGGTAATTAGACAAAAAGAATTTAAAGTGGAAAATTTGTTTAGTCATTGTACTTTCAAAGTTGTTTCCTAACATCAATTTCATTGTAAAATATACTATTCAAGCAACATAAATTTTTCTTCTTAATTTCGAGAAGAGGTACGACTTCACATTCATCAAATGCTTTTTCACCTCCGGCTTCCAATGTGTGCCTATATTGCCTCATTCGATTGTCTATTTGCATCGAGACGCATTTGTGTGCCTTTGTTGATATGTCGAGGTGCATTCTTATGCTATACGCGCGTTTTGGTTGCATCCAAATTTTTAATCTAAGTCAAAGTCAACAATTAATTTGAACCACACATTTTATGGAATTCACAAATTTTCAAGTTTCAACAATACATTTAATCAACTTTTATTAACATATACTAAAAATTTGATATTAATCCCCACCAAACCTACATAAAATTTAACTGTTTTTCTTTTCACTTTTTTATTCTCTTTCTCTCACAAATTATTT
>NW_019250264.1:0-1312 GCF_002742605.1 Olea europaea var. sylvestris
TGTAGAATTGAAAGCTAAAGAAAAAGTAAAATTTAATAGATTGCAGCAGTGTTCTTTCATGAAGGTAAAAAAGTACATATATACTAACAGTAAATGTACAAGAAAGATACGGCGGCAGATTACAATGTTTACATTCTAAAGGATAAAGAAGAAAATAAAAGCCCAAAGCACCCTCTCAACCTCTTAATTTCAAAAGTAGGAGGTTATTTTTGGTAGAGTTGTAACTAGAAATCTTTCATTAAGGAACTGCACACATGCATTCTTATTTGATTGCCAACTACTACAAAAGTAATGTAGATGATTTCCATTCATGTGTTTTTTCCAAGGTGGAGACATTGGTATGGTTGTCAATTTCATAGCCTTCACGAGCCTTCTTCGGTTTCAAGTATGATTCAATAATTTCATCCAATGTTTGTAAGAGATACTTTTTTGCAATTATGGATTATCCAAAGACTAAATTGTCAAGCATATTATGTCCATATCACTCAGATTAAAATGTAATTAATTGATTTAGAATTTAATGGCAAGAATCATCTAGAAATAATTAAAACTTTCGCAACCTAACAAAAGCTTTTTGAATCAACAAAAACACATCAAAATACAATCTTGCACTACTTGAAAAATTTTAAAAGCCTTCATCAAATTATTAACATGCATCATAAAATGCATATGGCTACAAAAAATAGGAGGAAAATAGGGATGGAGAATGTAAAGTAGAGATTGTTGATCAATATATATTTATACAAACCGGACAAAGGAGACCCCAGAACAGACTTGTAATTTTTAGTAAGAAGGTTGATTTTCGTTGTCACTTCCGCACAAATCTCTTCTACAACTTTTGATGAAAAAAGGATAAGAAAAAAATCAATAAAATATACATACATGTAGTATTAATCTAAATAAGAAAGAAATTATAATGAAAATAAAAATTGCAAAGAGAAAGTGCAGAAGTAAAACGAACCATTGAAGCGTCGCAAGTGATGTAAAAATGGAAATTTTTCTATATATGTGACAATCAACAATAGTGCCGTATTTTATTACAACATTTTTCATCCTTAATATTGAAAAAATCGCTTATCTTTTCCAAGTCCACTCATTAATTAATCAAGAATCTACTTAACAAATTAAAGAATCCCGATCAATTAATCCTTCAAAGATCCTTAATGGTAAAGCCCACTTTCTAAGTTGATGATCTTTCAACAAAACAATCTATTTTCACAATAATTGTTTGGAAAATGGAAGTTATATGTGAATCAATTTGAAAAAGAAGAAACTTTTAGATAATAGGGGATTTTAAGGTCTCAATTTATTG
>NW_019250265.1:0-1312 GCF_002742605.1 Olea europaea var. sylvestris
TCTAATTCGATTGGAATCAAGCCAATGAAAATGGTTTTGATTTCATAATAACTTCGGGTTTGCACTTTTTGACGAAATGCTAGTCTAATTCGATTAGAATCAAGCTAATGAAAAGAGGCTTTCGATTTAATGATAACATCGGGTTTGTTCGCCATTGGCAAATTGCTAGTCTAATTCGATTGGAATCGAATCAATGAAAAGTGTTTTTTGATTTCATGATAACTTCGAGTCGGTTCCTTTTTCGTGAAATGCAAGACTAATTCGATTGGTACCGAGCCAATGAAAAGTGGTTTTTGATTTCATGATTACTTCGGGTTTGTTCGCCTTTGGCAAATTCCTAGTCTAATTCGATTGGAATCGAGCCAATGAAAAGTTGTTTTTGATTTCATGATAACATTGTGTTTGTTCATTTTCGCCCAAATGCTAGTCTAGCCAATGAAAAGTGGTTTTTGATTTCATGATAACTTCGCGTTTGAACGTTTTCGGCAAATTGCTAGTCTAATTCGATTGGAATCGAGCAAATGAAAAGTGGTTTCAATTTCATGATAACTTCGAGTTCGTTCATTTTCGGCAAATTGATAGTCTAATTCGATTGGAATCGAGATACTGGAAAGTGGTTTTAATTTCATGATAACTTCAGATTTGTTCATTTTTGGCGAATTGCTAGTCTAATTCGATTAGAATCGAGCCAATGAAAAGCAGTTTTTGATTTCATGATAACTTCGGGTTTGACAGTTTTTGACAAATTGCTTGTCTAATTCGATTGGAATCGAGCCAATAAAACTGGTTTTGATTTCATGATAACTTCGGGTATGTTTGTTTTTGGTGAATTGCTAGTTTAATTCGACTAGAATCGAGCCAATGAAAAGTGGTTTTTGATTTCACGATAACTTCGGGTTTGATCATTTTGGGCAAATTGCTAGTCCAATTAGATTGGAATCGAGCCAATGAAAAGTGATTTTGATTTTATGATAACTTCGTGTATGTTCAATTTTAGTGAATTGCTAGTCTAATTCGATTAGAATCGAGCCAATGAAAAGTGGCTTTCGATTTCTTTATAACATCGGGTTTGTTCGTTTTTGGCGACATGGTAGTCTAATTCGATTGGAATCGAGCTAATGAAAAGTGATTTTTGATTTGATGATAACTTCGGGTTTGTCCATTTTTGGCAAATTACTTGTCTAATTCGATTGGAATCGAGCTAATGAAAAGTGGTTTTTTTATTTCATGATAACATCGGGTTTGTTCATTTTTGGCGAATTGCTAGTCTAATTCGATTGAAATCGAGCCAATGAAAAGTGGTTTTTGATTT
>NW_019250266.1:0-1312 GCF_002742605.1 Olea europaea var. sylvestris
AAAAAGGGGCTGCGTATATATATACACATATCACGGCAAAAAAATTGAGGATTGATATACATAGAAGACGGCGGCAGGTTGGGCAGTACAAGCAGGTATATAAACACGGCTTTGGGGAAAAAAAAGAAGAGGCAACCTTCTTCATTAAAAAGAAAAAAAAAAAACACAGCGGAATTTATATATGTTTACATCCAAAATGGAGATGAAATGGAATAAATAACGGCAGAAATTGAGAGCAATTGCGGCTGATTTTGGGGAGTTCTTTTGAAGTCAAAAATTTCAGCTATTTGCTGCTGAAATTACTGGAAAAAAGTCGGTAGTTGGCTAGAGAAAACAAACACAACAAAACTGGGCAGCTGCTTGGGGGCAGATTTTATACATTCATTCAACAGGAAATGGACTCCAATTTGGAGTCAAACATTGCAGCTCCAAGTGGCTGTCATTATATATACAAACACACAGAAACGGGAGTAGTTGGAAAGAAGGAGAAAAAACTTTACGGCGGGACTAATTACACGCGGACATAGAAAAGAAATCGCAAGAAAAATACGGCAGATTCACGTTGAAAAATGCATCACATTCCGTCAAATATTTGTGATGTCTTTTAACTTTTTCATGTTCAGTTCCGAATTGCTAGGAAATTTTTGGCTGAATAATTAAATTGACGTTAATTTATTTAATTGTTTGGATGTTTATTATGATTTAATTTGCTTTTCAATTATTTGACCACTAGCTGGATTGGTTGTAGATTTTATTATCATCGAAAGAGATATAGAATCAATAGCACACAGTGATAAATATTGTGAGGTTCGATAGAGAATAGAGATATATCTGGATGCTTCACATGATTTTTATAGATGTTCTAGCATGTTTAATACTTTCTTGTATGTTGGTATTTTTCATAGAGATATTGAAAAATCACGTGTAGGATTGGATTTAATTACTATCGAGAAAACTTTTAAATAAAATAGGAACATTGACCAACAAGTACGTTTTAAGTTGTCAATTTAAATTGTTGAACTAAAAATGGATCAGCAAGGAGGATTCTACATTTTAGCAATACGTCTCACAGTTTGATAAACTTTTCACATTGCTTTCTAGTTAGTCAATAGATTTAATATTGTTTAGTTACAAATCGATTTTGCAATTCGATTAAGAGTATTATTAGCTTTAACTCGATCAAATACATAGTTCTTGTAGGTTTGACACTCTACACACCACTTTATTACTTGTTCACGATCTTGTTCACTTGCGGACAGGGGCGGAGATGGGGGAGGGCTCTACTGGGCTGTAGCCCAATATTACCCAAGCC
>NW_019250267.1:0-1312 GCF_002742605.1 Olea europaea var. sylvestris
ATGATTAAATCCTGCACAAACAATGTGAATAAGAATTTTATCAAGATATATAGGGTAATATAAAATGAAAACACTGTCTACTTGCCATTTCTAGAAAGAAAAGTAAAAGGGAACAAGAGACGCACACTCATATCTAATGCAAGATAGAATCAAAAGCTCCACGATTTCAACACCATCCCTGATTCCTTAATATCATAGCATTAAAGATAGCCCCAAAAGCTTCTTCACATCTCTCTGCAATAAGATCACAAGGGATAGATATATAATACACGAGGATTGGAAAAAGCATTTGACTCTGTAATATAAACAAATTCTAAAAACATCTTATGGAAGCAAGATGACATATTAAAAAGATTAAAAAGGCAAATACAATCATTAGATTTTTAAGTGTCTTGTACCTGAACCTAAATGGTGAGAGGGGACGTGGTGGAATAACAACGATCAACAACCTGTCCATTCTTATCGACCAAAAACTTAGCAAAGTTCCATTGAATTTCATCTCACCCAACACTCTTACCTACATCAATTAAAATAGCCTAACATGGAATATATTCAACCATATCCCCAAAACCATAACATTAAAATATCACCACCATCTTTATAACCCACTTAATTTTGCCTTAGAATGAGTAGGAAAATGTACCAGGACTCAAAAGGTATCATTACATGTCATTAAGGATCAATGGTTGTGGCACGGTAGCACTAAGTCCAAGTGAAGAAAGTGACAAAAAATGTAATTGATAAACTAAGAAGTTTCAAGTTAAATGGAAACGATTTAACATATTTCCATAAATATTTCATCTTTTCATTTATTTGGTCTCATTATTTTTATTTTTGAGATGGAGAATAGGATGACACCTATTTAACAACAACAAACACGGATTAAATTTTTATTTATTCGCTTGAACATCTCCGATAAACAAACAATCATAGCACATCAATATTAAATCATACAGTAGCAAATCAAATCAATTTTTTTCTATAATATATTTCTTAATATTGTCTCAAATTAACGAAAATTCAACAGTACAAACCCTTACACCAAAGCAATCGGTCAAAACATCAAAAACACAAAAATCTCCAAACAAAATTAAAGGATTAGCCGAATAATCAAACAAAAAAGAGAACAATAATCGATTCCAATCCGAGTCAAATAATCAACAAAACCAGAAGAGGCTTGTTAGAATTACATATCAACATGAATCCGCACGAAGAGATGTTTCTAAGAATAAAAAATTTCCCACTTTCCCAGCTTCAAGCACTTGTAAAATGGAGCAGCATTATCCCCATTTACTTCAATCTAATACTATCG
>NW_019250268.1:0-1312 GCF_002742605.1 Olea europaea var. sylvestris
CAAAGTAACTCGTCAATGTCATCTCATAGCATGTACTACATTGTGGAAATTGTCATCACACTCAATTGTAGAATTTGGACGGTACTGTCATCTCATAGCATGTACTACATTGTGAAAATTGTCATCACACTCAATTGTAGAATTTGGGCGGTGCTGTGCTCTCACAGCTCGAGGGGCCCATGCACAATAAAAATTTACGCCCCCCTCCCTTGTGAGGGGGTTATAGCTTGAGCTGTACAGCTCGGGCTATACAAACAACAATCCTGATAGAATTTTATTCAATTAATGATGAAGATTTAGAATATAGAATAATGCTAGGCGGATAGGGGCAAATGACAGGTGTTGACGTGGATTTAAAATTTATTTGCTTATTAATGAAAAAATGCAAAACATTTTGACATAGCAACATTTGTTTGAAAACACACAAAAAAAATAAAATAATAATAATAAAATAAAAAATTTGTGAGGTGTTAACGCGTGAAGCTAACAATGAGAAGGGAGAAACCATTTCCCCACCCATTTCAACACTCAATAAGGAGAAAACCCTTCCCTCCAAGCCCCACTATCGCCTTAGTCGGAGGTACACTGACAACATTTTCACCGTCGGTCGTCAATATTTCCGAAGTTTGTACCCAGTTTTCCCAAATCACACACTTTCTGTTGGAGTATTGCATTACACATTGACAACATGGAATTAAAAAGAAGAGAACAAAAGTCGAAGATAGAAGAATAGCCTGCTGGGAAGACAATTTAGTTACTTTCTGTTATACTAGTTGGAAGAGTAGTTCGTTTTTGTTGTTCTAGCTGGAAGAGGAGTTAGTTACTTTCAGTTCTTTTTGTTAGTTCAGTTCAATGTATTCTGGTGTCAAGTTGTAGTATAAATATAGCCCAAGTCCGCTGTAAACAATAATTTTCAGAATTTCATTTCAGTTCATTGATGAAATTGAATTTTCTTCTTCACGTTTTTTTCCCATTGTATTCCACCTTGATCTTGAGCTTGAATCCATCTGATTCTCAAGATGGTATTAGAGCTTTAATTCATCAAATCAACGATTCCGCAACATTATCTTCTTGAATTGGTGTTCTGCTCTGAAATTTCCTGTACCGATTTCTTAGAATGAATTCTGATCACTCATCTGTCAACCCTTC
Organism: Olea europaea var. sylvestris; assembly: GCF_002742605.1. NCBI lineage: Eukaryota > Viridiplantae > Streptophyta > Magnoliopsida > Lamiales > Oleaceae > Olea > Olea europaea. The sequence goes on from NW_019250268.1 coordinate 1,150, forward strand.
TATCAATTCTAATGGTTCTTCTATCAATCCCTCAAATGATTCCTCAAGTCCATATTATCTTCACCCAAGTGATAATCCTAGTACTTTATTAGTATCAGAAATCTTTAATGGAGAAAATTACGTTGCCTGGAGTCGATCAATCATAATGGCTTTGATAGTTAAG
>NW_019250269.1:0-1389 GCF_002742605.1 Olea europaea var. sylvestris
AAAATTAACAAAGAAAAACTGCACCAGGGGCCATTTCATCATTTGTCGCGACGGTGTCAAAATGGGCTGAAATTTAGCAAATTGATTGGAAATGGCCCGAGAAATTCGACTCGGGGCACATACCTGGGATCACGAGATTTTAGCCAAATTCCTTCGCTTAGGCCTCCAAATAATTAATTTCCATATTAATTATGTCATGTTGAAGATTTGTTGGAGAGAAAATTAACACTGGGGGTAATTTCATCATTTGTCGCGACGGTGTCAGAATGGGCCGAAATTTGGTAGGTTGATTGGAAATGGCCCAGAAATTGGACTCGTCGCACAGACCTAGGATCACGGGATTTTAGTCGAATTCCTTTTTTTAGGCCTCCGAATAATTAATTATCGTATTAATTATGTCGGTTTGAAAATATGTTGGACAGAAAATTAACAAAGAAAAACCACACCAGGGGCAATTTCGTCGTTTGTCGTGACGGTGTCGGAATAGGCCGAAATTTGGCATGTTGATTGGAAATGGCCCGAGAAATTGGACTCGGGGCACATACCCAGGATCATGGAATTTTAACAAAATTCCTTCGTTTAGGCCTTCGAATAATTAATTTTCGTATTAATTATATTAGGCTGAAGAAGTGTTGGACAGAAAATTAACAAAGAAAAACCGCACTAGGGGCCATTTCGTCATTTGTCGCGACGGTATCGGAATGGGCCGAAATTTTGCAGGTTGATTGGAAACGGTCCCAAAAATTGGACTCGTGGCACAAACCCGGGATTTTAGCCAAATTCCTTCGTTTAGGCCTCCGAATAATTAATTTCTATGTTAATTATGTCAGGTTGAAGATGTGTTGGACAAAAAATTAACAACGCAAAACCGCCCCAGGGGCAATTTCGTTATTTGTCGCGACAGTGTCGAAATTGGCCGAAATTTGGCTAGTTGATTGGAAACGGCCCCAGAAATTGGAGTCGGGGTAGACCCGAGATCACGGGATTTTAGCCAAATTCCTTCGTTTAAACCTCTGAATAATTAATTTTCGTATTAATTATGTCAGGTCGAAGATGTGTTGAACAGAAAATTAACAACGCAAAACCGCACCAGAGGCAATTTCGTCATTTGTCGCGACGATTTCGGAATGGGCCGAAATTTGGCAGGTTGATTGGAAACGGCACGAGAAATTGGAGTCGGGACACAGATCCGGGATCACGGGATTTTAGCCAAATTCCTTCGTTTAGGCATCCGAATAATTAATTTCCATATTAATTATGTTAGGTTGAGGAAGTGTTGGACAGAAAATTAAGAAAGAAAGATCGCACCAAGGGCAATTTTGTCATTTGTCGCGACGGTGTCGAAATGGGCCGAAATTTGGCAGGTTGATTGGAAACGGCCCCAAAAAT
>NW_019250269.1:9385-13028 GCF_002742605.1 Olea europaea var. sylvestris
TTCCTTCGTTTAGGCCTCCGAATAATTAATTTTCGTATTATTTATGTCAGGCTAAAGAAGTGTTGGACAGAAAATTAACAAAGTAAAATCGCATCAGGGGAAATTTCGTCATTTGTCGTGACGGTGTCGGAATGGGCCGAATTTGACAGGTTGACTGGAAACGGCCCCAAAAATTGGAGTCGGGGCACAGACCCGGGATCACGGGATTTTAGCCAAATTCCTTCGTTGAGGCCTCCGAATAATTAATTTCCGTATTAGTTATGTCAGGCTGAAGAATTGTTGGACAGCAAATTAACAAAGAAAAATCGCACCAGGGGCAATTTTGTCATTTATCGCGAAGGTGTCGGAATGGGCCGAAATTTGGCAGGTAGATGGGAAACGGCCCTAGAAATTGGAGTCGGGGCACAGACCTGGGATTACGGGATTTTATCCAAATTCCTTCATTTAGGCCTTCGAATAATTAATTTCCGTATTAATTATGTCAGGTTGAAGAAGTGTTGGACAGAAAATTAACAATGCAAAACCGCACCAGGGGCAATTTTGTGATTTGTCACGATGGTGTCGAAATGGGCCGAAATTTGGTAGGTTGATTGGAAACGGTGCCGAAAATTGGAGTCAGCGCGCAGACCCGGGATCACGAGATTTTAGCCAAATTCCTTCGTTTAGGCTTCCGAATAATTAATTTTTGTGTTAGTTATGTCAGGTTGAAGAAGTGTTTGATAGAAAATTAAAAAAAGAAAAACCGCACCAGGGGCAATTTCGTCATTTGTCGCGACGGTGTTGGAGTGGGCCGAAATTTGGCAGGTTGATTGGAAACGGCTCGAGAAATTGGACCCAGGGCACAGATCCCGGATTTTAGCCAAATTCCTTCGTTTAAGCCTCCGAATAATTAATTTCCGTATTAATTATTGATTGGAAACGGCTCCAGAAATTGGAGTCGGGGCACAAACCCGGGATCACGGGATTTTTGCCAAATTCCTTCGTTTATGCCTCCGAATAATTAATTTCCGTATTAATTATGTCAGGGTGAAAAATTGTTGGATAGAAAATTAACAACGTAAAATCGCACCACGGGCCGTTTTGTCATTTGTCGCGACGATGTCGGAATGGGCCAAAATTTGGAAGGTTGATTGGAAACGGCCACAGAAATTGGAGTCAGGGAACAGACACAGGTTCACGGGATTTTAGCCAAATTCCTTCGTTTAGGCCTCCGAATAATTAATTTCCGTGTTAATTATGTCAGGCTGAAAAAGTGTTGGATAGAAAATTAAAAAATAAAACCCGCACTAGGGGCAATTTCGTCATTTGTCTCGACGGTGTCGGAGTGGGCCCAAATTTGGCAGGTTGATTGAAAACGGCCCGAGAAATTGGACCCAGGGCACAGACCCCGGATCATGGGATTTTAGCCAAATTCGTTCGTTTAGGCTTCCGATTAATTAATTTTCGTATTAATTATTGATTGGAAATGGCCCCAGAAATTGGAGTCGGGGCACAGATCCAGGATCATGAGATTTTTGCCAAATTCCTTTATTTAATCCTCAGAATAATTAATTTACGTATTAATTATGTCAGGTTGAAGAAGTGTTGAACAGAAAATTCAAAACGTAAAATCGCACGAGGGGCCGTTTTGTCATTTGTCGCGACGATGTCGGAATGGGCCGAAATTTGGTAGGTTGATTGGAAACGGCCCCAGAAATTAGTGTCGGGGCACAGACCCGGGTTTACGGGATTTTAGCCAAATTCCTTCGTTTAGACCTCCGAATAATTAATTTTCGTATTAATTATGTTAGGTTGAAGAAGTGTTGGACTGAAAATTAAAAAAGAAAAACCGCGCACCAGGGGCATTTTCGTTATTTGTCGCGAAAGTGTCGGAATGGGCCGAAATTTAGCAGCTTGATTGGAAATAGCCCGAGAAATTGGACCTGGGGCCCAAACCCGAGATCACGGGATTTTAGCCTAATTCCTTCATTTAGGCCTCCGAATAATTAATCTCCGTATTAATTATGTCAGGCTAAAGATGTGTTGGACAGAAAATTAACAAAGAAAAACCGCAGCAGGGGCAATTTCGTCATTTGTCGCAACGGTGTCGGAATGGGCCGACATTTGGCATGTTGATTGGAAACGGCCCTAGAAATTGGAGTCAGGGCACAGACCCGGGATCATGGGATTTTAGCAAAATTCCTTCGTTTTGGCCTCTGAATAATTAATTTCAGCGTTAATTAAGTGTTGGACAGAAAATTAACAATGCAAAACCGCACCAGGGGCAATTTCGTCATTTGCCTCGACAGTGTCGGAGTGGGCCGAAATTTGGTAGGTTGATTGGAAACGGCCCGAGAAATTAGACCCAAGGCACAAACCCCGGATCATGGGATTTTAGCTAAATTCCTTCGTTTAGGCCTCCGAATAATTAATTTCCGTATTAATTATTGATTGGAAACGGCCCTAGAAATTGGAGTCGGGGCATAGACCCGGGATCATGGGATTTTTGCAAAATTCCTTCGTTTATGCCTTCGAATATTTAATTTCCGTATTAATTATGTCAGGTTGAAGAAGTGTTGACCAGAAAATTCAGAACGAAAAACCGCACCGGGGGCTGTTTTGTCATTTGTTGCGACGATGTCGGAATGGGCCGAAATTTGAAAGGTTGGTTGGAAACGGCCCCAGAAATTGGGGTTGGTGCACAGACCCGGGTTCACCGGATTTTAGCCAAATTCCTTCGTTGATGCCTCCGAATAATTAATTTTCGTATTAATTATGTTAGGTTGAAGAAGTGTTGGACTGAAAATTAAAAAAGAAAAATCGCACCAGGGGCAATTTGGTCATTTGTTGCGACGGTGTCGGAATGGGCCGAAATTTAGCAGGTTGATTGGAAATAGCCCGAGAAATTTGACCTAGGGCCCAAACCCGGGAACACGGGATTTTAGCCAAATTCCTTCGTTTAGGCCTCCGAATAATTAATTCTCGTATTATTTATGTCAGGCTAAAGATGTGTTGGACAGAAAATTAACAAAGAAAAACCTCAGTAGGGGCAATTTCGTCATTTGTCGACGGTGTCGGAATGGGCCGAAATTTGATAGGTTGATTGGAAACGGCCCCAGAATTTGGAGTCGGGGCACAGACCCGGGATCATGGGATTTTAGCCAAATTCCTTCGTTTAGACCTTCGAATAATTAATTTTCGTATTAATTATGTCAGGCTGAAGAATTGTTGGACAGCAAATTAACAAAGAAAAACCGCAACAAGGGCAATTTTGTCATTTGTCGCGAAGGTGTCGGAATGGGCAGAAATTTGGCTGGTTGATTGGAAACGGCTTGTGAAATGGGAGTCGGGGCGCAGACCTGGGATCACGAGATTTTATCCAAATTCCTTCGCTTAGGCCTCTGAATAATTAATTTCCGTATTAATTATGTCAGGCTGAAGAAGTGTTGGACAGAAAATTAACAATGTAAAATCGCACCAGGGGCAATTTTGGGATTTTTCGCGACGGTGTCGAAATGGGCCGAAATTTGGTATGTTAATTGGAAACAGCCCCGAAAATTGGAGTCGGCACACAGACCCGGGATCACGAGATTTTAGCCAAATTCCTTTGTTTAGGCCTCCGAATAATTAATTTCCGTGTTAATTATGTCAGGTTGAAGAAGTG
>NW_019250269.1:16940-25570 GCF_002742605.1 Olea europaea var. sylvestris
GATTGGAAATGGCCCCCGAAATTGGACTCGGGGCACAGACCCGGGATCACGGGATTTTAGCTAAGTTCCATCGTTTAGGCCTCTGAATAATTAATTTTCGTATTAATTATGTCAGAAGAAGTGTTGGACAGAAAATTAACAAAGAAAAACCGCACCAGGGGCAATTTTGTTATTTGTCACGACGGTGTCGGAATGGAACGAAATTTGGCAGGTTGATTGGAAACGGCCCCAGATATTGGAATTCTGGGCACAGTCCCGGGATCACGAGATTTTAGCCAAATTCCTTCGTTGAGGCCTCCGAATAATTAATTTCCGTGTTAATTATGTCAGGTTGAAGAAGTGTTAGATAGAAAATTAAAAAAAGAAAAACCACACCAGGGGCAATTTCGTCATTTGTCTTGACGGTGTAGGAGTGGGCCGAAATTTGGCAGGTTGATTGGAAACGGCCCGAGAAATCGGACCCAGGGCACAGATGCCGGATAATGGGATTTTAGCCAAATTCCTTCGTTTAGGCCTCCGAATAATTAATTTCCGTATTAATTATTGATTGTAAACGGCCCCAGAAATTGGAGTCGAGGCACAGTCCCGGGATCACTGGATTTTTGCCAAATTCCTTCGTTTATGCCTCCGAATAATTAATTTACGTATTAATTATGTTAGCTTGAAGAAGTGTTGAACAGAAAATTCAAAACGTAAAATCGCACCAGGGGCTATTTTGTTATATGTTGCGACGATGTCGAAATGGGCCGAAATTTGGTAGGTTGATTGGAAACGGCCCCAGAAAATGGAGTCAGGGCACATACCCAGGATCAGTGGATTTTAGCCAAATTCCTTCGCTTAAGCCTCCGAAAAATTAATTTTCGTATTAATTATGTCAGGTTGAAGAAGTGTTGGACAGAAAATTAACAACTCAAAGTCGCACCGGGGGCAATTTCATCATTTGCCGCGACGATGTCGGGATAGGCCGAAATTTGGCAGGTCTATTAGAAATGGCCTGAGAAATTGGACTCGGAGCACAGATCCGGGATCATGGGATTTTACCCAAATTCCTTCGTTTAGGCCTCCGAATAATTAATTTCCGTATTAATTATGTCAGGCTGAAGAAGTGTTGGATAGAAAATTAACAAAGAAAAACCGCACCAGGGGCAATTTTGTCATTTGTAGCGACGATTTCGGAGTGGGATGAAATTTGGTAGGTTGGTTGGAAACAGCCCCAGAAAAGTGGAGTCGGGGCACAGACCCGGGATCCCCGGGATTTTAGCCAAATTCCTTCATTTAGACCTCCATATAATAAATTTTCGTATTAATTATGTCAGGTTGAAGAGTTGTTGGACAGAAAATTGACAAAGAAAAACCGCACCAGGGGTAATTTCATCATTTGTCGCAACGGTGTCGGAATGGGCCGAAATTTAGCAGGTTGATTGGAAGTGGCCCGAGAAATTGGACTCGGGACACAAACCCGGGATCACGGGATTTTTGCCAAATTCTTTCGTTTAGGCCTCCGAATAATTAATTTCCGTATTAATTATGTCAGGCTAAAGAAGTGCGGGACATAAAATTAACAAAGAAAAACCACACCAGGGGCAATTTTGTCATTTGTCGTGACGGTGTCGGAGTGGGACGAAATTTGGCAGGTTGATTGGAAACGGCCCCAAAAATTGGAGTAAGGGCAAAGACTCGGGATTATGGGATTTTAGCCAAATTCCTTCGTTTAGGCCTCCGAATAATTAATTTTTGCATTAATTATGTCAGCTTGAAGAAGTGTTGGACAGAAAATTAACAAAGAAAAACCGCACCAGGGGAAATTTCGTCATTTGTTGCGACAGTGTTGGAATGGGCCGAAATTTAGAAGGTTGATTGGAAACGGCCTGAGAAATTGGACTCGGGGCACAGACATGGGATCACGGGATTTTAGCCAAATTCCTTCGTTTAGGCCTCCAAACAATTAATTCCCGTATTAATTATGTCAGGTTAAAGATGCGTTGGACAGAAAATTAACAACGCAAAATCGTACTAGTGGCAATTTCGTCATTTGTTTCGATGGTGTCGGAACGGGCCGAAATTTGACAGGTTGATTGGAAACAGCCCCTGAAATTGGACTCAAGGCACATACCCGGGATCACGGGATTTTAGCCAAATTCCTTCATTTAGGCCTCCGAATAATTAATTTCCACATAATTATGTCAGGCTGAAGAAGTGTGGGACAGAAAATTAACAGAGAAAGGAAACGGCCCGAGAAATTGGACTCGAGGCACATACCCAGATTCACGGGTTTTAAGCCAAATTCCTTCGTTTAGTCCTTCAAATAATTAGTTTCTGTATTAAATATGCCAGGCTAAAGAAGTGTTGGATAGAAAATTAACAAAGAAAAACCTCACCAAAGGCAATTTTGTCACTTGTCGCGACGGTGTCGGAATGGGCAGAAATTTGGCAGGTTGACTGAAAACGGCCCCAGAAATTGGAGTCGGGGCACAGACCCTGGATCACGGGATTTTAGCCAAATTCCTTCTTTTAGGCCTTCGAATAATTAATTTCCGTATTAATTATGTCAGTTTGAAGAAGTGTTGGACAGAAAATTAACAACACAAAAACGCACCAGGGGCAATTTGTCAGTTTGAAGAAGTGTTGGACAGAAAATTAACAACACAAAAACGCACCAGGGGCAATTTTGTCATTTTTCGCGACGGTGTCGGAATGGACTGAAATTTAGCAGGTTAAGGGGAAACGGCCCCAGAAATTGGACTTGGGGCACAGGCCAGGGATCACGGCATTTTAGCTAAATTCCTTAGTTTAGGCCTCTGAATAATTAAGTTTCGTATTAATTATGTCAGGTTGAAGAGTTGTTGGACAGAAAATTGAAAAAGAAAAACCACACTAGGGCTAATTTCGTCATTTGTCGCGACGGTGTCGGAATGGGCCGAAATTTGGCAGGTTGATTGGAAGCGGCCCGAGAAATTCGACTTGGGGCACAAACCCGGGATCGCGGGATTTTAGCCAAATTCTTTCGTTTAGGCCTCCGAATAATTAATTTCCGTATTAATTATGTCAGGCTAAAGAAGTGCGGGACAGAAAATTAAAAATGAAAAACCGCACCAGGGACAATTTTGTCATTTGTCTCGACGGTGTCGGAGTGGGACGAAATTTGGCAGGTTGATTGGAAACGGCCCCAAAAATTGGAGTCAGGGCAAAGACTCGGGATCACGGGATTTTAGCCAAATTCCTTCGTTTAGGCCTTCGAATAATTAATTTCCTTATTAATTTTGTCAGGCTGAAGAAGTGTTGGATAGAAAATTAACAACGTAAAACTGCACCAGGGGCAATTTTGTGATTTTTCGTGACGGTGTCGGAATGGGCCGAAATTTGGCATGTTGATTGGAAACGGCCCCATAAATTGGAGTCGGGGCACAAACCCAGGATCACGGAATTTTAGCCAAATTCCTTCTCTTAGTCCTTCGAATAGTTAATTTTCGTGTTAATTATGTCAGGTTGAAGAAGTGTTGGATAGAAAATTAAAAAAGAAAAAACGCACCAGGGGCAATTTCGTTATTTGTCACGATGGTGTCTGAGTGGGCCGAAATTTGGCAGGTTGATTGGAAACAGCCCGAGAAATTGGACCCAGGGCACAGACACCAGATCATGGGATTTTAGCCAAATTCCTTCGTTTAGTTCTCCGAATAATTAATTTCCGTATTAATTATTGATTGGAAACGGCCCCAGAAATTGGAGTCGGGGCACAGACCCGGGATCACGGGATTTTTACCATATTCCTTCGTTTATGCCTCCGAATAATTAATTTTCGTATTAATTATGTCAGGTTGAAGAAGTGTTGAACAGATAATTAACAACATAAAACCGCACCAGGGGCTGTTTTGTCATTTGTCGCGACGATGTCGGAATGGGTCGAAATTGGGCAGGTTGATTGGAAACGGCCCCAGAAATTGGAGTCGGGGCACAACCCGGGATCACGGGATTTTAGCCAAATTCCTTCGTTTAGTCCTCCGAATAATTAATTTTCGTGTTAATTATATCAGGTTGAAGAAGTGTTGGACAGAAAATTAAAAAAGAAAAATCGCACCAGGGGCAATTTCGTTATTTGTCTCGACAGTGTCGGAGTGGGCCGAAATTTGGCAGGTTGACTGGAAATGGCCCGAGAAATTGGACCCAGGGCACAGACACCAGATCATGGGATTTTAGCCTTAGGGCTCCGAATAATTAATTTTCGTATTAATTATTGATTGGAAACGGCCCCAGAAATTGGAGTCGGGGCACAGACCCGGGATCACGGGATTCTTACCATATTCCTTCGTTTATGCCTCCGAATAATTAATTTTCGTATTAATTATGTCAGGTTGAAGAAGTGTTGAACAAAAAATTAACAACATAAAACCGTACCAGGGGCTGTTTTGTCATTTGTCTCGACGATGTCGGAATGGGTCGAAATTGGGCAGGTTGATTGGAAACGGCCCCAGAATTGGAGTCGGGGCACAACCCGGGATCACGGGATTTTAGCCAAATTCCTTCGTTTAGTCCTCCGAATAATTAATTTTCGTGTTAATTATATCAGGTTGAAGAAGTGTTGGACAGAAAATTAAAAAAGAAAAATCGCACCAGGGGCAATTTCGTTATTTGTCTCGACAGTGTCGGAGTGGGCCGAAATTTGGCAGGTTGACTGGAAACGGCCTGAGAAATTGGACCCAGGGCACAGACACCAGATCATGGGATTTTAGCCAAATTCCTTTGTTTAGGGCTTCGAATAATTAATTTTCGTATTAATTATTGATTGGAAACGGCCCCAAAAATTGGAGTCGGGGCACAGACCCGGGATCACGAGATTTTTACCATAATCCTTTGTTTATGCCTCCGAATAATTAATTTTCGTATTAATTATGTCAGGTTGAAGAAGTGTTGAACAGATAATTAACAACATAAAACCGCACCAGGGGCTATTTTGTCATTTGTTGCGACGATGTCGAAATGGGTCGAAATTGGGCAGGTTGATTGGAAACGGCACCAGAAATTGGAGTCGGGGCACAGACCAGGGTTCACGGGATTTTAGTCAAATTCCTTCGTTTAGGCCTCTGAATAATTAATTTCCATATTAATTATGTCAGGTTGAAGAAGTGTTGGACTGAAAATTAAAAAAGAAAACCCGCACCTGGGGCAATTTCGTCATTTATCGCGACGGTGTCGGAAGGGGCCGAAATTGGACAGGTTGATTGGAAACGGCTCCAGAAATTGGACTAGGGGCACAGACCCGGGATCATGGGATTTTAGCCAAATTTCTTCGTTTAGGCCTCCGACTAATTAATTTTCATATTAATTATTGATTGGAAACGGCCCCAATAATTGGAGTCAGGGTATAGACCCGAGATCACGGGATTTTTGCCAAATTCCTTCATTTATGCTTCCGAATAATTAATTTCCGTATTAATTATGTCAGGTTGAAGAAGTGTTGGACAGAAAATTCACAACGTAAAACCGCACCAGGGGCTATTTTGTCATTTGCTGCGACAATGTTGGAATGGGCCGAAATGTGGAAGGTTGATTAGAAACGGCCCGAGAAATTGGACCCAGGGCACAGACCCCGGATCAAGGGATTTTAGCCAAATTCCATCGTTTAGGCCTCCAAATAATTAATTTCCGTATTATTTATTGATTGGAAATGGCCCCAGAAATTGGAGTCGGGGCACAGACCCGAGATCAAGGGATTTTTGCCAAATTCCTTCGTTTATGCCTCCGAAGAATAAATTTACGTATTAATTATGTCAGGTTGAAGTGTTGAACAGAAAATTCAAAACGTAAAACCGCACAAGGGGCTGTTTTGTCATTTGTTGCGACGATGTCCAATTGGGCCGAAATTTAGCAGGTTGATTGGAAACGGCCCCAGAAATTTGAGTTGGGGCAAAACCCGGGTTCACGGGATTTTAGCCTAATTCCTTCGTTTAGGCCTCCAAATAATTAATTTTCGTATTAATTATGTTAGGTTGAAGAAGTGTTGGACTGAAAATTAAAAAAGAAAAACCGCACCAGGGGTAATTTCGTCATTTGTCGTGACGGTGTCGGAATGGGGCGAAATTTAGCAGGTTGATTGGAAATAGCCAGAGAAATTGGACCCGGGGCCCAAACTCGGGATCACGGGATTTTAGCCAAATTCCTTCGTTTAGGCCACCAAATAATTAATTTCGTATTAATCATGTCAGGCTGAAGAAGTGTTGGACAGAAAATTAACGGCGCAAAATCGCACCAAGGGCAATTTTGTGATTTGTCGCGACGGTGTCGGAATGGGCCGAAATATGGCAGGTTGATTGGAAACGGCCCCGAAAATTGGAGTTGGCGCAAAGACCCGGGATCATGAGATTTTAGCCAAATTCCTTCGTTTATGCCTCCAATAATTAATTTCCGTGTTAATTATGTTAGGTTGAAGAAGTGTTGGATAGAAAATTAAAAAAGAAAAATCGCACCAGGGGCAATTTCGTCTTTTGTCGGGACGGTGTCGGAGTGGGCCTAAATTTGACAGGTTGATTGGAAAGGACCCGAGAAATTGGACCTAGAGCACAGACCCCGGATCATGGGATTTTAGCCAAATTCCTTCGTTTAGGCCTTCGACTAATTAATTTCCGCATAATTATTGATTGGAAACGGCCCCAGAAATTAGAGTCGAAGCACAGACCCGGGATCACGGGATTTTTGCCAAATTCCTTCGTTTATGCCTCTGAATAATTAATTTTCGTATTAATTATGTCAGGTTGAAGAAGTGTTGGACAAAAAATTCACAACGTAAAACCGTACCAGGGGCTATTTTGTCATTTGTCGTGACGATGTCGGAATTAGTCGAAATTTGGCAGGTTGATTGGAAATGGCCCCAGAAATTGGAGTCGTGGCACAGACCTGAGTTCACGGGACTTTAACCAAATTCCTTCGTTTAGGCCTTCGAATAATTAATTTTCGTATTAATAATGTCTGGTTGAAGAAGTGTTGGACTGAAAATTAAAAAAGAAAAACCGCACCAGGGGCATTTTTGTCATTTGTTGCGACGATGTCGAAATGGTCCGAAATTTGACAGGTTGATTGGAAATAGCCCGAGAAATTGGACCCGGGATCACGGGATTTTAGCCAAATTCCTTCGTTTAGGCCTCTCGATAATTTTTTTTCTGTATTAATTATGTTAGGCTAAAGAAGTGTTGGACAGAAAATTAACAAAGAAAGACCGCAGCAGGGGCAATTTCATCATTTGTCACGACGGTGTCGGAATGGGTCGAAATTTGACAGGTTGATGGAAATGGCCCCAGAAATTGAGGTCGGGGCACCGGCCCGGGATCACATGATTTTGGCCAAATTCCTTCGTTTAGGCCTCCGAATAATTAGTTTCCGTATTAATTATGTCAATCTGAAGAAGTGTTGGATAGAAAATTAACAAAGAAAAATTGCTCCAGCGGCAATTTAGTCATTTGTCGCGACAGTGTCGGAATGGGACGAAATTTGGCAATTTGATTGGAAAGGGCCCCAGAAATTGGAGTTGGGGCACAGACCCGGGATCATAGGATTTTAGCCAAATTCCTTCGTTTAGGCCTCTGAATAATTAATTTCCATATTAATTATTAAATGGAAACGGCCCCAGAAATTGGAGTCGGGGCACAGAACTGGGATCACTGGATTTTTGCCAAATTCCTTTGTTTATGCCTCCGAATAATTAATTTACGTATTAATTATGTCAGGTTAAAGAAGCGTTGAACAAAAATTTCAAAACTTAAAACCGCACCAGGGGCTGTTTTGTCATTTGCCACGATAATGTCGGAATGGGCCGAAATTTGGCAGGTTGATTGGAAACGGCCCGAGAAATTGGACTCGGGGCATAGACTCGGGATCACGGGATTTTAGCCAAATTCCTTCTTTTAGGCCTCCGAATAATTAATTTTTGTTTTAATTATGTCAGGTTGAAGAAGTGTTGGATAGAAAATTAACAAAGAAAAATCGCACCAGGGGCAATTTCGTCATTTGTCACGACGGTGTCGGAATGGGCCGAAATTTGGCAGGTTGATTGGAAACGGCCCGAGAAATTGGACTCGGGATATAGACCGGGATCACGGGATTTTAGCCAGATTCCTTCGTTTAGGCCTGCGAATAATTAATTTTCGTATTAATTATTCAGGTTGAAGAAGTGTTGGATAGAAAATTAACAACGAAAAACCGCACTAGGGGCAATTTCATCATTTGTCGCGACGGTGTCGGAATGAGCCGAAAATTAGCAGGTTGGTTGGAAACGGTCCGAGAAATTGGACTCGGGGCACAGACATGGGATCACGGGATTTTAGCCAATTTAGGCCTCCAAATAATTAATTTTTGTTTTAATTATGTCAGGTTGAAGATGTGTTGGACAGAAAATAAACAACGCATAACTGTACTCGGGGCAATTTTGTCATTTGCCCGGGGCTGTGTCGAAATGGGCCAAAATTTGGCCGGTTGATTGGAAACGGCCCGAGAAATTGGCGTCGGGGCACAGACCCGGGATCACGGGATTTTATCCAAATTCCTTCGTTTAGGCCTCCGAATAATTAATTTTCGTATTAATTATGTCAGGCTAAAGAAGTGTTGGACAGAAAATTAACAACGCAAAACCGCACCAGGGGCAA
>NW_019250269.1:26165-27644 GCF_002742605.1 Olea europaea var. sylvestris
CGGTGTCGGAATGGGCCGAAATTTGATGGGTTGATTGGAAACAGCCGCAGAAAATGGACTCGGGGCACAGACCCGGGATCACGGGATTTTAGCCAAATTCCTTCATTTAGGCCTCCGAATAATTAATTTTCGTATTAATTATGTCAGGCTGAAGAAGTGTTGGACAGAAAATTAACAAAGAAAAACCGCACTAGGGGCAATTTTGTTATTTGTCGCGACGGTGTCGGAATGGGACGAAATTTGGCAGGTTGATTGGAAACGGCCCCAGAAATTGGAGTCGGGGCACAGACCCGGGATCACGGGATTTTAGCCAAATTCCTTCGTTTAATCCTCCGAATAATTAATTTCAGTATTATTATTGTCACGTTGAAGAAGCGTTGGACAGAAAATTAACAAAGAAAAATTGCACCAGGGGCAATTTCGCCATTTGTCGCGAGGGTGTCGGAATGGGCCAAAATTTGGCAGGTTGATTGGAAATGGCCCGAGAAATTGGACTCGGGGCACAGTCACGGGATCACGGGATTTTAGCCACATTCCTTTTTTTAGGCCGCCAAATAATTAATTTCCGTTTTAATTATGTCAAGTTGAAGATGTGTTGTAGAGATGATTAACAACAAAAAATTGCACCGGGGGTAATTTTGTCATTTGTCGCGACGGTGTCGGAATGGGCCGAAGTTTGGCAGGTGGATTGGAAACGGACCCAGAAATCTGAGTCAGGGCATAGTCCCGAGATCACGGGATTTTTGTCAAATTCCTTCGTTTAGGCCTCCGAATAATTAATTTCCGTATTAATTATGTCAGCTTGAAGATGTGTTGGACCGAAAATTAAATACGCAAAACCACACCTGGGGCAATTTCTTCATTTGTCTAGACGGTGTCGGAATGGGCCGAAATTTGGCAAGTTGATTGAAATCAGCCCCAGGAATTGGACTCGGGGCACATTCCCGTGATCACGGGATTTAAGCCAAATTCTTTCGCTTGGGCCTCCGAATATTTAATTTCCGCATTAATTTTGTCAGGCTGAAGAAGTGTTGGACAGAAAATTAACAAAGAAAAACCACACCAGGGGCAATTTTGTGATTTGTCGCAATGGTGTTGAAATGGGTCGATGTTTGACAGGTTGATTGTAAACGGTCCCAGAAATTGGAGTCGGGGAACAGACCTGGGATCACGTGATTTTAGCCAAATTCCTTCGTTTAGGCCTTTGAATAATTATTTTTCGTATTAATTAAGTCAAGCTGAAGAAGTGTTGGACAGAAAATTAAAAAAGAAAAACCGCGCCAGGGGAAATTTTTTCATTTGTCGCGACAGTGTCGGAATGGGCCGAAATTTGGCAGGTTGATTGGAAACGGCCCCAGAAATTGGAGTCGGGGCACAGACTCGGGATGCTGGAATTTTAACCAAATACCTTCGTTTAGGCCTCCGAATAATTAATTTTCATGTGAATTATGTCAGGCTGAAGAAGTGTTAGACAGAAAA
>NW_019250269.1:30780-32773 GCF_002742605.1 Olea europaea var. sylvestris
GAAAATTAACAAAGAAAAACCGCACCAGGGGCAATTTTGTCATTTGTCACGACAGTTTCGGAATGGGCCGAAATTTGGCAGGTTGATTGGAAATGGCCTAGAAATTGGAGTCGGGGCACAGACCCGGGATCACGAGATTTTATCCAAATTCCTTCGTTTAGGCCTCCGAATAATTAATTTTCATATTAATTATGTTAGGCTGAAGAAGTTTCGGATAGAAAATTAACAACGAAAAACTGCACCAGGGACAATTTTTTGATTTGTCGCGACGGTGTCGGAATGGGCCGAAATTTGGCAGGTTGATTGGAAACGGCCCCAAAAATTGGAGTTCGGGCACAGACTCAGGATCATGGGATTTTAGCCAAATTCCTTAGTTTAGGCCTCCAAATGATTAATATCCGTGTTAATTATGTCAGGCCGAAGAAGTGTTGGACAAAAAATTAAAAAAGAAAAATCGCACCAGGGGCAATTTAGTCATTTGTCGCGACGGTGTCGGAATGGACCGAAATTTGGGAGGTTGATTGGAAATGACCCGAGAAATTGGACCCGGGGCACAGACCCCGAATCACGGGATTTTAGCCAAATTCCTTCGCTTAGGCCTCTGAATAATTAATTTTCGTATTAATTATTTATTGGAAACAGCCCCAGAAATTGGAGTCGGCGCATAGATCCGGGATCACGGGATTTTTGCCAAATTCTTTCGTTTATGCCTCCGATAATTAATTTTTTATTAATTATGTCAGGTTGAAGAAGTGTTGGACAGAAAATTAACAGCGCAAAATCGTACCAGGGGTGTTTTGTCATTTGTCGTGACGGTGTCGGAATGGGCCGAAATTTAGTAGGTTGATTGGAAACGGCCCTAGAAATTGGAATCGGGGCATAGACCCGGGATCACGTGATTTTAACCAAATTCCTTTATTTAGGCCTCTGAATAATTAATTTCCATGTTAATTATGTGAGGCTGAAGAAGTGTTGGACAGAAAATTAACAACGCAAAACCGCACCAGGGGCAATTTCATCATTTGCCGCGACGATGTCGGAATGGGCTGAAATTTGGCAGGTTGATTGGTAACGGCCCCAGAAATTGGAGTCGAGGCACAGACTCGGGATCGTGGGATTTTTACCAAATTCCTTCGTTTAGGCCTCCGAAAAATTAATTTCCGTATTATTTATGTCAGGTTAAAGAAGTGTTAGACAGAAAATTAACAAAGAAAAATCGCACCAGGGGAAATTTTGTCATTTGTAGCGACGGTGTTAGAATGGGCCGAAATTTGGTAGGTTGATTGGAAACGGACGAAGAGATTGGAGTCGGGGCATCGACCCGAGATCACGGAATTTTAGCCAAATTCCTTCGTTCAGGCCTCCAAATAATTAATTTACGTATTAATTATGTCAGGTTGAAGAAGTGTTGGATAGAAAATTAACAAAGAAAAACCACACCAGGGGTAATTTCATCATTTCTCATGATGGTGTAGGAATGGGCCCAAATTTGGCAGGTTGATTGAAAACGGCTCGTGAAATTTGACTCGCAGCACATACGCAGGACCACGGGATTTTAGCCAAATTCCTTCGTTTAGGCCTCCGAATAATTAGTTTCCGTATTAATTATGTCCGGCTGAAGAAGTGTTGGACAGAAAATTAACAACGAAAAACCATACCAGGGGCAATTTTTTGATTTGTCGTGACGGTGTCGGAATAGGCCAAAATTTGGCAGGTTGATTGGAAACGGCCCCAAAAATTGGAGTTGGGGCACAAACCCGGGATCATGGAATTTTAGCCAAATTCCGTAATTTAGGCCTCCGAATGATTAATATCCGTGTTAATTATGTCAGGTTGAAGAAGTGTTGGACAGAAAATAAAAAAAGAAAATCGCACCAGGGGCAATTTAGTCATTTGTCGCGACGGTGTCGGAATGGGCCGAAATTTGGGACATTGATTGGAAATGGCCCGAGAAATTGGACCCGGGGCACAGACCCCGGATCACGGGATTTTA
>NW_019250269.1:35312-51623 GCF_002742605.1 Olea europaea var. sylvestris
TCGACGGTGTCAGAATGGGCCGAAATTTGGCAGGTTGATTGGAAACGGCCCTAGAAATTGGACTCGGGGCACATACTCAGGACCACGGGATTTTAGCCAAATTCCTTCGTTTAGGCCTCCGAATAATTAATTTCCGCATTAATTATGTCAAACTGAAGAAGTGTTGGACAGAAAATTAACAACGCAAAACTGTACCTGGGGCAATTTCGTCATTTGTCTCGACGGTGTCAGAGTGGGCCGAAATTTGGTAGGTTGATTGGAAATAGCCCTAGAAATTGGACTCGGGGCACATACTCAGGACCACGGGATTTTAGCCAAATTCTTTCATTTAGGCCTCCGAATAATTAATTTCCACATTAATTATGTCAGACTGAAGAAGTTTTGTATAGAAAATTAACAAATAAAAATCACACCAGGGGCAATTTTGTCATTTGTCGCGAAGGTGTCGGAATGGGCCGAAATCTGGTAAGTTGAGAGGAAACGGCCCCAGAAATTGGAGTCGGGCCAAATTCCTTCATTTAGGCCTCCGAATAATTAATTTATGTATTAATTATGTCAGGCTGAAAAAGTGTTGGACAGAAAATTAACAAAGAAAAATTGCACCAGGGGCAATTTTGTCATTGGTCGTGACGGTGTCTGAATGGGCCAAAATTTGGCAGGTTGATTGGAAACGGCCCCAGAAATTGGAGTCGAGACACAGACCCGGGATCACGATATTTTATCCAAATTCTTTCATTTAGGCCTCTGAATAATTAATTTCCGCATTAATTATGTCAGACTGAAGAAGTGTTGGACAGAAAATTAACAAACAAAAACCGCACCAGGGGCAATTTTGTCATTTGTCGCGAAGGTGTCGGAATGGGCCGAAATTTGGCAAGTTGATTGGAAATGGCCCCAAAAATTAGAGTCGGGCCAAATTCCTTCGATTAGGCCTCCGAATAATTAATTTATGTATTAATTATGTCAGGCTGAAAAAGTGTTGGACAGAAAATTAACAAAGAAAAATTGCACCAGGGGCAATTTTGTCATTGGTCGTGACGGTGTCTGAATGGGCCAAAATTTGGCAGGTTGATTGGAAACGGCCCCAGAAATTGGAGTCGGGGCACAGACCCGGGTTCACAGGATTTTAGCCAAATTGCTTCGTTTAGGCCTCCGAATAATTAATTTTCGTATTAATTATGTTAGGTTGAAGAAGTGTTGGACTGAAAATTAAAAAAGAAAAACCGCACCAGGGGCAATTTCATCATTTGTCGCGACGGTGTCGGAATGGGCCAAAATTTAGCAGGTTGATTGGAAATAGCCAGAGAAATTGGACCCGGGGCCCAAACCCGGGATCACTGGATTTTAGCCAAATTCCTTCGTTTAGGCCTTTGAATAATTAACTTTCGTATTAATTATGTCAGGCTGAAGAAGTGTTGGACAGAAAATTAACAACACAAAATTGCACCAGTGGCAATTTTGTGATTTGTCATGACGGTGTCGGAATGGGCCAAAATTTGGCAGGTTGATTGGCAACGGCCCCGAAAATTGGAGTCGGCGCACAGACCCGGGATCACGAGATTTTAGCCAAATTCTTTCGTTTATGCCTCCGAATAATTAATTTTCGTGTTAATTATGTCAGGTTGAAGAAGTGTTGGATAGAAAATTAAAAAAGAAAAACCGCACCAGGGGCAATTTCGTCATTTGTCACGACGGTGTCGGAGTGGGCCGAAATTTGGCAAGTTGATTGGAAACGGCCCGAGAAATTGGACCCAGAGCACAGATCTCGAATCATGGGATTTTAGCCAAATTCCTTCGTTTAGGCCTTCGACTAATTAATTTCCACATTAATTGTTGATTGGAAACGACCCCAGAAATTAGAGTCGGGGCACAGACCCGGGATCACGGGCTTTTTACCAAATTCCTTCGTTTATGCCTCTGAATAATTAATTTTCGTATTAATTATGTCAGGTTGAAGAAGTGTTGGACAGAAAATTCACAACGTAAAATCGTACCAGGGGCTATTTTGTCTTTTGTCGTGACGATGTCGGAATGGGTCGAAATTTGGCAGGTTGTTTGGAAACGGCCCCAAAAATTGGAGTCGTGGCACAGACCCGGGTTCACGGGATTTTAATGAAATTCCTTCATTTAGGCCTTCGAATAATTAGTTTCCGTATTAATTATGTCAGGCTGAAGAAGTGTTGGATAGAAAATTAACAAAGAAAAACCGCACCAGCAGCAATTTAGTCATTTGTCGCAATGGTGTTGGAATGGGACGAAATTTGGTAGTTTGATTGGAAATGGCCCCAGAAATTGGAGTCGGGGCACAGACCTGGGATCACATGATTTTAGCCAAATTCCTTCGTTTAGGCCTCTGAATAATTAATTTTCGTATTAATTATTGATTGGAAATGGCCCTAGAAAATGGAGTCGGGGAACAGACCCGGGATTACGGGATTTTTGCCAAATTCCTTTGTTTATGCCTCCGAATAATTAATTTACGTATTAATTATGTGAGGTTGAAGAAGCGTTGAATAGAAAATTCAAAACGTAAAACCGCACCAGGGGCCATTTTGTCATTTGTCACGACGATATCGGAATGGGCCGAAATTTGGCAGGATGATTGGAAACGGCCCTAGAAATTTGAGTCGGGGCATAGACTGGGTTAACGGGATTTTAGCCAAATTCCTTCGTTTAGGCCTCCGAATAATTAATTTTTGTATTAATTATGTTAGGTTAAAGAAGTGTTGGACTGAAAATTAAAAAAGAAAAATCGCACCAGGGGTAATTTCCTCATTTGCCGCGACGGTGTCGAAATGGGCCGAAATTTAGCAGTTTGATTGGAAATAGCCCGAGAAATTGGACCCGGGGCCCAAACCCAAGATCATGGGATTTTAGCCAAATTCCATCGTTTAGGCCTCCGAATAATTGATTTCTGTATTAATTATGTCAGGCTAAAGAAGTGTTGGACAGAAAATTAACAAAGAAAAACTGCAGCAGGGGCAATTTCGTCATTTGTTGCGGCGGTGTCGGAATGGGCCGAAATTTGACAAGTTGATTGGAAACGGCCCCAGAAATTGGTGTCGGGGCACAGACCCGGGATCACGGGATTTTAGCCAAATTCCTTCGTTTAGGCCTCCAAATAATTAATTTCCGTATTAATTATGTCAGGCTGAAGAATTGTTGGATAGAAAGTTAAAAAAGAAAAACTGTACCAGGGGCAATTTTGTCATTTGTCACGAAGGTGTCGGAATGGGCCAAAATTTGGCAGGTTGATTGGAAACGGCCCGAAAAATTGGAGTTGGGGCATAGGCCTAGGATCACGGGATTTTATTCAAATTCCTTCGTTTTGGCCTCTGTACAATTAATTTTCGTATTAATTATGTCAGGCTGAAGAAGTGTTGGATAGAAAATTAACAACGCAAAATCGCACCAGGGGCAATTTTGTGATTTGTCGCGACGGTGTCAAAATGGGCAGAAATTTGGCAGGTCGATTAGAAACGGACCTAGAAATTGGAGTCGGGGCACAGACCCGGGATCACGAGATTTTAGCCAAATTCCTTCGTTTAAGCCTCTGAATAATTAATTTCCGTGTTAATTATGTTAGGTTGAAGAAGTGTTGGATAGAAAATTGAAAAAGAAAAACCGCACCAGGGGCAATTTCGTCATTTGTCGAGATGGTGTCGGAGTGGGCCGAAATTTGGCAGGTTGATTTGAAACGGCCCGAGAAATTGGACCCAGGGCACAGACCCCGGATCATGGGATTTTAGCCAAATTCCTTAGTTTAGGCCTCCGACTAATTAATTTTCGTATTAATTATTGATTGGAGACGGCCCCAAAAATTGGAGTCAGGGCACAGACCTGGGATCATGGGATTTTTGCCAAATTCCTTCGTTTATGCCTTCGAATAATTAATTTCGTATTAATTATGTCAGATTGAAGAAGTGTTGGACAGAAAATTCACAACGTAAAATCGCACCAGGGGCTGTTTTGTCATTTGTAGCGACGATGTCAGAATGGGCCGAAATTTGGCAGGTTGATTGGAAACGGCCCCAGAAATTGGAGTCGGGTTTTCGGGATTTTAGCCGAATTCTTTTGTTTAGTCCTCCGAATAATTAATTTTCGTATTAATTGTGTCAGGTTGAAGAAGTTTTGGACTGAAAATTAAAAAAGAAAAATCACACCAAGGGCAATTTCGTCATTTGTCGCGACGGTGGCGGAATGGACCGAAATTTGGCAGGTTGATTGGGCATAGCCCGAGAAATTGGACCCGGAGCCTAGACCCAAGATTACGGGATTTTAGCTAAATTCCTTCATTTAGGCCTCTAAATAATTAATTACCGTATTAATTATGTCTGGCTAAAGAAGTGTTGGACAGAAAATTAGCAAAGAAATACCGTAGCAGGAGCAATTTTGTCAGTTGTCACGATGGTGTCTGAATGGACCGAAATTTGACAGGTTGATTGGAAACGGCCCCAGAAATTGAAGTCGGGGCACCGACCCGAGATCATGGGAATTAAGCCAAATTCCTTCGTTTAGGCCTCCGAATAATGAGTTTCCGTATTAATTATGTCAGGCTGAAGAAGTGTTGGATAGAAAATTAACAAAGAAAAACCGCACCAGTGGGAGTTTAGTCATTTGTCGCGATGGTGTCGGAATGGGACGAAATATGGCAGTTTGATTGGAAACGGCCCCAGAAATTGGAGTCAGGGCACAGACTCGGGATCATGGGATTTTAGCCAAATTCCTTCGTTTAGGCCTCTGAATAATTAATTTCCGTATTAATTATTGATTGGAAACGGCCCTAGAAATGGGAGTCGGGGCACAGACCCGGGATCACGGGATTTTTGCCAAATTCCTTGGTATATGCCTCCAAATAATTAATTTCCGTATTAATTATGTCAGGTTGAAGAAGTGTTGGACAGAAAATTAACGACGCAAAACCGCACTAGGGGCTATTTTGTCATTTGTCGCGACGGTTTCAGAATGGGCCGAAATTTGGCAGGTTGATTGGAAACGGCCCCAGAAATTGGTGTCGGGGCACAGACCCGGGATCACGGGATTTTAACCAAATTCCTTCGTTTAGGCCTCCGAATAATTAATTTTCGTATTAATTATGTCAGGTCAAAGAAGTGTTGGATTGAAAATTAACAGCACAAAATCGCACCAGGGGCAATTTCGTTATTTGTCGCGACGATGTCGAGATGGGCCGAAATTTGGCAGGTTTATTGGAAACGGCTTGAGAATTGGACTCGGGGCACAGACTCGGGATCACGGGATTTTAGCCAAATTCCATCGTTCAAGCCTTCGAATAATTAATTTTCGTATTAATTATGTCAGGCTGGAGAAGTGTTGGACGGAAAATTAACAAAGAAAAACCTTACTAGGGGCAATTTAGTCATTTGTCAAAACGATTTTGGAGTAGGACGAAATTAGGCAGGTTGATTGGAAACGGCCCAAGAAATTGGACTCAGGGCACAGACATGGGATCACTGGATTTTAGCCAAATTCCTTTATTTAGGCCTCCAAATAATTAATTTTCGTTTTAATTATGTCAGGTTGAAGATGTGTTGGATAGAAAATAAACAACGTAAAATCGCACTTGGGGCAATTTTGCCATTTGTCGGGACGATGTCGGAATGGGCCGAAATTTGGCAGGTTGATTGGAAACGGCCCGAGAAATTGGAGTCAAGGCACAGACCTGGGATCACGTGATTTTATCCAAATTCCTTCGTTTAGGCCTCCGAATAATTAACTTCCGTATTAATTATGTCAGTTTGAAGAAGTGTTGGATAGAAAATTAACAACGCAAAACCGCACTAGGGGAAATTTCGACATTTGTTGCGAAGGTGTCGAAATGGGCCGAAATTTGGTCGGTTGATTGGAAATGGCCCCATGAAATTGGACTCGGGGTACAGTCCCAGGATCACGGGATTTTAGCCAAATTACATCGTTTAGGCCTCTGAATAATTAATTTTCGTATTAATTATTTCAGGTTGAAGAAGTGTTGGATAGAAAATTAAAAAAGAAAAACCGCACCAGGGGCAATTTCGTCATTTGTCGCGACGGGTCGGAGTGGGCTGAAATTCGGCAGGTTGATTGGAAACGGCCCTAGAAATAGGACCCAGGGCATAGACCCCGGATTGTGAGATTTTACTCAAATTCCTTCGTTTAGGCCTACGAATAATTAATTTCTGTTTTAATTATTGATTGGAAATGGCCCCAGAAATTGGAGTCGGGGCACAGACCCGGGATCACGGGAATTTGCCAAATTCCTTCGTTTATGCCTCCGAATAATTAATTTTCGTATTAATTATGTCAGGTTGAAGAAGTGTTGGACTGAAAATTAAAAAAGAAACCGCACCAGGGGCAATTTTTCATTTGTCCCGACGGTGTCGGAATAGGCCGAAATTTGACAGGTTGATTGGAAACATCCCCAGAAAATGGACTCGGGGCACAGACCCGGGATCACGGAATTTTAGCCAAATTCCTTCATTTAGGCCTCTGAATATTTGATTTCCGCATTAATTTTGTCAGGCTGAAGAAGTGTTGGACAGAAAATTAACAAAGAAAAACCACACCAGGGGCAATTTTGTGATTTGTCGCAATGGTGTCGGAATGGGTCGAAATTTGGCAGGTTGATTGGAAACAACCCCAGAAATTGGAGTCGGGGAACAGACCCGGGATCATGGGAATTTAGCCAAATTCCTTCGTTTAGGCCTTCGAATAATTAATTTTCGTATTAATTATGTCAAGCTGAAGAAGTGTTGGACAGAAAATTAACAAAGAAAAACCGTACCAGGGGCAATTTTTTCATTTGTCGCGACAGTGTCGAAATGGGCCGAAATTCAGCAAATTGATTGGAAACGGCCTAGGAAATTGGAGTTGGGGAATGGACCCGGGATGATGGAATTTTATCCAGATACCTTCGTTTAGGCCTCCGAATAATTAATTTTCATGTGAATTATGTCAGGCTGAAGAAGTGTTGGACAGAAAATTAAAAACGCAAAACCACACCCCGGGCAATTTTGTGATTTGTCGCGACAGTGTCGGAATGGGCCAAAATTTGGCAAGTTGATTGGAAACGGCCCGAGAAATTGATGTAGGGGCACAGACTTGGGATAATGGGATTTTAGCCAAATTCCTTCGTTTAGGCCTCCAAATAATTAATTTCCATGTTAATTATGTCAGGTGGAAGAAGTGTTGGACAGAAAATTAACAAAGAAAAACCGCATCAAGGGCAATTTTGTCATTTGTCGTGACGATGTCGGAATTGGCCAAAATTTAGAAGGTTGATTGGAAACGGCCCGAGAAATTGGACCAGGGGCACAGATCCCGAATCATGGGATTTTAGCCAAATTCCTTCATTTTGGCCTCCGAATAATTAATTTTCGTATTAATTATGTCAGTTTGAAGAAGTGTTGGACAGAAAATTGACAACGTAAAACCGTAACAGGGCCTGTTTTGTCATTTGTCGTGACGGTGTCGGAATGGGCCGAAATTTGGCGGGTTAATTGGAAACGGCCCCAGAAATTGGAGTCGGGCATAGACCTGAGATTTTAACCCAATTCCTTTGTTTAGGCCTCCGTATAATTAATTTTCGTGTTAATTATGTTAGGTTGAAAAAGTGTTGGATAGAAAATTTACAACGCAAAATCGCACCAGGGGCAATTTCGTCATTTGTCGCGATGATGTCGGAATGGGTCGATATTTGGTAGGTTGATTGGAAACAGCTCAAAATTTTGACTTGGGGCACAAACCCGGGATCATGGGATTTTAGCCAAATTCCTTCGTTTAGGCCTACGAATAATTAATTTTCGTGTTAATTATGTCAGGTTGAAGATGTGTTGGATAGAAAATTAACAACGCAAAGCCGTACCAGGGGTAATTTTGTCATTTGTTGCGAATGTGTCAGAATGGGCCGAAATTTGGCAGGTTGATTGGAAACGTCCCCATAAATTGGAGTCGGGCATAGACCTGAGATCACGGGATTTTAGCCAAATTCCTTTGTTTAGGCCTCCGTATAATTAATTTCATTCTAATTATGTCAGGTTGAAAAAGTGTTGGATAGAAAATTTACAATGCAAAACCGCACCAGGGCAATTTCGTCATTTGTCGTGACGGTGTCGGAGTAGGCCAAAATTTGGCAGGTTCATTGAAAACAACTCGAGAAATTAGACTCGGGGCATAAACCCGAGATCACAGAATTTTAGCCAAATTCCTTCGTTTAGGCCTCCGAATAATTAATTTTCGCATTAATTATGTCAGGCTAAAGAAGCTTTGGACATAAAATTAACAAACAAAAATCGCACCAGGGGCATTTTTGTGATTTGTCGCGACGGTGTCGAAATGGGTTGAAATTTGGCAAGTGGATTGGAAACGGCCCCAGAAATTGGAGTCGGGCACAGACCAGGGATCACGTGATTTTAGCCAAATTCCTTCATTTAGGCCTCTGAATAATTAATTTTCGTATTAATTATGTCAGGCTGAAGAAGTGTTGGACCGAAAATTAACAAAGAAAAATCGCACCAGGGGCATTTTTGTGATTTGTCGCGACGGTGTCGGAATGGGTCGAAATTTGGCAGGTTGATTGGAAACGGCCTAGAAATTGGAGTCGGGGCACATACCCGGGATCACGAGATTTTATCCAAATTCCTTCATTTAGGCCTCCAAATAATTAATTTCCGTATTAATTATGTCAGGCTAAAGAAGTGATGGACAGAAAATTAACAATGAAAAACCACACCAAGGGCAATTTTTTGATTTGTCGCGACGGTGTCGGAATGGGCCGAAATTTGGCAGGTTGATTGGAAACGGCCCCAAAAATTGAAGTTGTGGCACAGACCCGAGATCATGGGATTTTAACCAAATTCCTTAGTTTAGGCCTCCGAATGATTAATTTCCGTGTTAATTATGTCAGGTTGAAGAAGTGTTGGACAGAAAATTAAAAAAGAAAAATCGCACCAGGGGCAATTTAGTCATTTGTTGCAACGGTGTCGGAATGGGCCGAAATTTGGGAGGTTGATTGGAAACAGCTCGAGAAATTGGACCCGAGGCACAGACCCCGGATCACGGGATTTTAGCCAAATTCCTTCGCTTAGGCTTCCGAATAATTAATTTTCGTATTAATTATTGATTGGAAACGACCCTAGAAATTGGAGTCGGGGCACAGATCCGGGATCACGGGATTTTTGCCAAATTCTTTCGTTTATGCCTCCGAATAATTAATTTTTGGACAGAAAATTAACAACGCAAAATCGTACCAAGGGCTATTTTGTCATTTGTCACGACGGTGTCGGAATGGGCCGAAATTTGGCAGGTTGATTGGAAACGGCCCTAGAAATTGGAATCGGGTTATAGACCCGGGATCACGTGATTTTAACCAAATTCCTTTATTTAGGCCTCCGAATAATTAATTTTCTTGTTAATTATGTGTGGTTGAAGAAGTGTTGGACAGAAAATTAACAACGCAAAACCGCACCAGGGGCAATTTTGTCATTTCTCGCGACGGTGTCGGAATGTGCCGAAATTTGGCAGGTTGATTAGTAACGGCCCTAGAAATTGGAGTTGAGGCACAGACCCGGGATCGCGGGATTTTGGCCAAATTTCTTCGTTTAGGCCTCCGAAGAATTAATTTTCGTATTATTTATGTCAGGTTAAAGAAATGTTGGACAGAAAATTAACAAAGAAAAACTGCACCAGGGGAAATTTTGTCATTTGTAGCGACAGTGTCAGAATGGGCCGAAATTTGACAGGTTGATTGGAAATGGGCGAAGAGATTGGAGTCGGGGCATCGACCCAAGATCACGGAATTTTAGCCAAATTCCTTCATTTAAGCCTCCGAATAATTAATTTCCGTATTAATTATGTCAGGTTGAAGAAGTGTTGGATAGAAAATTAACAAAGAAAAACCACACCAGGGGCAATTTTGTCATTTGTCGCGACGGTGTCGGAATGGGCCCAAATTTGGCAGGTTGATTGGAAACGGCTCGTGAAATTTAACTCGGGGCACATACGCAGGATCATGGGATTTTAGCCAAATTCCTTCGTTTAGGCCTCCGAATAATTAGTTTTCGTATTAATTATGTCCGGCTGAAGATGTGTTGGACAGAAAATTAACAACGCAAAATTGCACCAGGGGAAATTTTGTCATTTGTCGCGACAGTGTCGGAATGGACCAAATTTAGCCGGTTGATTGGAAACGGCACTTTAAATTGGACTCGAGGTACAGACCCGGGATCACGGAATTTTAGTCAAATTCCTTTGTTTTAGCCTTCGAATTATAGATTTTCATATTAATTGTGTCAGGTTGAAGAATAGTTGGATAGAAAATTAACAAAGAAAAACCGCACCAGGGGCAATATAGTCATTTGTCGCGACGGCGTCGGAATGGGCCGAAATTTGGCAGGTTGATTGGAAACGGCCCGAGAAATTGGACTCGGGGCACATACCCGGGATCACGAGATTTTAGCCAAATTCCTTCGTTTAGGCCTCCGAATAATTTGTTTTCGTATTAGTTATGTCAGGCTGAAGAAGTGTTGGACAGAAAATTAACAAAGAAAAATTGCACCGGGGGCAATTTTGTCATTTGTCTCGACGGTGTCGGAACGGGCCGAAATTTAGCAGGTTGATTGGAAACGGCCCCAGAAATTGGAGTCGGGGCATAGACCCAGGATCACGGGATTTTAGCCAAATTCCTTCGTTTGGGCCTCTGAATAATTAATTTTCGTATTAATTATGTCAGGTTGAAGAAGTGTTGGACAGAAAATTAACAAAGAAAAATCGCACCAGGGGCAATTTTGTCATTTGTCGCGACGGTATTGGAATGGGTCGAAATTTGGCAGGTTGATTGGAAATGGCCCTAGAAATTGGATTCAGGGCATAGACCCGGGATCACGGGATTTTTGCTAAATTCCTTCATTTAGGCCTCCGAAAAATTAATTTCCGTATTATTTATGCCAGGTTAAAGAACTGTTGGACAGAAAATTAACAAAGAAAACCGCATCTGGGGAAATTTTGTCATTTGTAGCGATGGTGTCGGAATGGGCTGAAATTTGACCGGTTGATTGGAAACAGGCGAAGAAATTGGAGTCGGGGCATAGACCCGGGATCACGGGATTTTAGCCAAAATTCCTTCGTTCAGTCCTCCGAATAATTAATTTCCGTATTAATTATGTCATGTTGAAAATGTGTTGGACAGAAAATTAATAAAGAAAACCCGCACCAAGGGCTATTTCGTCATTTGTCGCGATGTTGTCGGAATGGGCCGAAATTTGGCTGGTTGATTGGAAACGGCCCTAGAAATTAGACTCGGGACACAGATTCGGGATCACGGGATTTTAGCCAAATTCCTTCGTTTAGGCCTCCGAATAATTAATTTTCGTAATAATTATGTCAAGTTGAAGATGTGTTGGACAGAAAATTAACACAAAACCGCACTAGGGGCAATTTTGTCATTTGTCGTGACGGTGCCGAAATTGGCCGAAATTTGGCAGGTTGATTGGAAACGGCCCCAGAAATTGGACACGGGACACAGACCCAGGATCACGGGATTTTAGCCAAATTCCTTCGTTTAGGCCTTCGAATAATTAATTTTCGTATTAATTATGTCAGGTTGAAGAAGTGTTGGACAAAAAATTAACAAAGAAAAATCGCACAAGGGGCTATTTCATCATTTGTCGCGACTGTGTCGGAATGGGCCAAAATTTGGCAGGTTGATTGGAAACGGCTTGAGAAATTCGACTCAGGGCAAAGACCCGGGATCACGGAATTTTATCCAAATTCCTTCGTTTACCCTCTGAATAATTAATTTCCATATTAACTATGTTAGGTTGAAGATGTGTTGGACAGAAAATTAACGACGCAAAACCGCACCAGGGGCAATTTCGTCATTTGTCGCGACGGTGTCGAAATTTGGCAGGTTGATTGGAAATGGCCCCAAAAATTGGAGTCGGGGCACAGACCCGGGATCACGAGATTTTAGCCAAATTCCTTCGTTTAGGCCTCCAAATAATTAATTTTCATATTAATTATGTCAGGTTGAAGAAGTGTTGGACAGAAAATTAATAAAGAAAAACCGCACTAGGGGCAATTTCTTCATTTGTCTCGACATGTTGAAATGGGCCGAAATTTGACCGGTTGACTGGAAACGGCCGAGAAATTGGACTCGGGGCACAGACACGAGATCACGGGATTTTAGCCGAATTCCTATGTCTGGGCATCTGAGTAATTAATTTCTGTTTTAATTATGTCAGGTTGAAGATGTGTTGGACAGAAAATCAACAACGAAAAATTGCTCCTGGGGCAATTTTGTCATTTGTCGCGACGGTGTCGGAATGGGCCGAAATTTAGAAGGTAGATTGGAAACGACCCCAGAAATTGGAATCGGGGCACAAACCTGAGATCACGAGATTTTAGCCAAATTCCTTCCTTTAGGCCTCTGAATAATTAATTTCCGTATTAATTATGTCTGGTTGAAGATGTGTTGGACAGAAGATTAACAACCCAAAACAGCACCGGGGGCAATTTCGTCATTTGTCTCGACGGTGTCAGAATGGGCCGAAATTTGGCAGGTTGATTGGAAACGGCCCTAGAAATTGGACTCGGGGCACATACTCAGGACTACGGGATTTTAGCCAAATTTCTTCATTTGGGCCTCCGAATAATTAATTTCCGCATTAATTTTGTCAGACTGAAGAAGTATTGGACAGAAAATTAACAACGCAAAATCGCGCCTGGGGCAATTTCATCATTTGTCTCAACGGTGTCAGAATGGGCAGAAATTTGGCAGGTTGGTTGGAAACGGCCCTAGAAATTTGACTCGGGGCACACTCTCACGACCGCGGATTTTAGCCAAATTCCTTCGTTTAGGCCTCCGAATAATTAATTTCCACATTAATTATGTCGGACTGAAGAAGTGTTGGACAGAAAATTAACAAATAAAAATCGCACCAAGGGCAATTTTGTCATTTGTCGCGAAGGTGTCGGAATGGGCCGAAATTTGGCAAGTTGATTGGAAATGGGCCCAGAAATTGTAGTCGGGCCAAATTCCTTCGTTTAGGCCTCTGAATAATTAATTTATGTATTAATTATGTCAGACTGAAGAAGTGTTGGACAGAAAATTAACAAAGAAAAATTGCACTAGGGGCAATTTTGTCATTTATCGCGACGATGTCGGAATGGTCCAAAATTTGGCAGGTTGATTGGAAACGGTCCTAGAAATTGGAGTCGGGGCTCAGACCCGGGATCACGGTATTTTATCCAAATTCTTTCGTTTAGGCCTCCGAATTATTAATTTCCGTATTAATTATATCAGGTTGAAGATGTGTTGGACAGAAAATTAATACAAAACTGCACCAAGGGCAATTTTGTCGTTTGTCGTGATGGTGTCGAAATTGGCCCAAATTTGGCAGGTTGATTGGAAACGGCCCCAAAAATTGGACACGGGATATAGACTCAGGATCACGGGATTTTAGCCAAACTCCTTCGTTTAGGCCTCTGAATAATTAATTTCTGTATTAATTATGTCAGGTTGAAGAAGTGTTGGAAAGAAAATTAAAAAAGA
Organism: Olea europaea var. sylvestris; assembly: GCF_002742605.1. NCBI lineage: Eukaryota > Viridiplantae > Streptophyta > Magnoliopsida > Lamiales > Oleaceae > Olea > Olea europaea. The sequence goes on from NW_019250269.1 coordinate 48,856, forward strand.
AAAATCGCACCAGGGGCAATTTCGTCATTTGTCGTGACGACGTCGGAATGGGCCGAAATGTGGCAGGTTGATTGGAAACGGCTCGAGAAATTGGACCCAAGGCATAGACCCCGAATCACGGGATTTTAGCCAAATTCCTTCGTTTAGGCCTCCGAATAATTAATTTTCGTATTAACTATTGATTGGAAACGGCCCCAAAAATTGGAGTCGGGGCAAAGACCCGGGATCACGGGATTTTAGCCAAATTCCATCATTTATGCCTTCGAATAATTAATTTTTGTATTAATTATTTCAAGTTGAAGAAGTGTTGGACAGAAAATTAACAACGCAAAATCGCACCAGGGGTTGTTTTGTCATTTGTCGCGACGGTGTCTGAATGGGACAAAATTTGGCAAGTTGATTGGAAATGGCCCAAGAAATTGGACTCGGGGTACAATCTCGGGATCACAGGATTTTAGCCAAATTCCTTCATTTTGGCCTTCGAATAATTAATTTTCGTATTAATCATGTCAGTGTGAAGAAGTGTTGGACAGAAAATTAACAACGCAAAATCACACCCGGGGCAATTTCGACATTTGTTGCGACGGTGTCGGAACGTGCTGAAATTTGGCAAGTTGATTGGAAACGGCCCGAGAAATTGGAATCGGGGCACAGACCCAGGATCACATGATTTTAACCAAATTCCTTTATTTAGGCCTCCGAATAATTAATTTCCGTGTTAATTATGTGAGGTTGAAGAAGTGTTGGACAGAAAATTAACAACGTAAAATCGCACCAGTGGCAATTTTGTCATTTGTCGCGACTGTGTCGGCATGGGCCGAAATTTGGCAAGTTGATTATAACGGCCCCAGAAATTGGAGTCGAGGCACAGACCTGTGATCGTGGGATTTTGGCCAAATTCCTTCGTTTAGGCCTCCGAAAAATTAATTTTCGTATTATTTATATCAGGTTAAAGAAGTGTTGGACAGAAAATTGACAAAGAAAAATCGCACCAGGGGAAATTTTGTCATTTGTAGCGATGGTGTCGGAATGGGCTGAAATTTGGGGGGTTGATTGGAAACGGGCGAAGAGATTGGAGTCGGGGCATCGACTCGAGATCACGGAATTTTAGCCAAATTCCTTTATTTAGGCCTCCGAATAATTAATTTTCGTACTAATTTTGTCAGGTTGAAGAAGTGTTAGATAGAAAATTAACAAAGAAAAACCGCACCAGGGGCAATTTTGTCATTTGCCGCGACGGTGTCGGAATGGGCCCAAATTTGGCAGGTTGATTGGAAACGGCCCGTGAAATTTAACTCGGGGCACATACGCAGGATCACGGGATTTTAGCCAAATTCCTTCGTTTAGGCCACCGAATAATTAGTTTCCGCATTAATTATGTCTGGCTAAAGATGTGTTGGACAGAAAATTAACAACGCAAAACCGCACCAGAGGAAATTTTGTCATTTGTTGCGACAGTGTCGGAATGGGCCAAAATTTAGCCGGTTGATTGGAAACGGCACTTTAAATTGGACTCGGGCTACAGACCCGGGATCACGGAATTTTAGCCAAATTCCTTCGTTTTAGCCTTCCAATTATAGATTTTCGTATTAATTATGTCAGGTTGAAGAAGTGTTCGACAGAAAATTAACAAAGAAAAACCGCACCAGGGGCAATTTAGTCATTTGTTGCGACGGTGTCGGAATGGGCTGAAATTTGGCAGGTTGATTGGAAACGGCCCGAGAAATTGGACTCGGGGCACATACCTGAGATCACGGGATTTTAGCCAAATTCCTTCGTTTAGGCCTCCGAATAATTTGTTTCCGTATTAGTTATGTCAGGCTGAAGAAGTGTTGGACAGAAAATTAACAAAGAAAAATTGCACCGGGGGCAATTTTGTCATTTGTCTCGACGGTGTCGGAATGGGCCGAAATGTAGCAGGTTTTTTGGAAACAGCACCAGAAATAGGAGTCGGAGCATAGACCCAGGATCACGGAATTTTAGCCAAATTCCTTCGTTTGGGCCTCTGAATAATTAATTTTAGTATTAATTATATTAGGTTGAAGAAGTGTCGGACAGAAAATTAACAAAGAAAAATCGCACTAGGGGCAATTTTGTCATTTGTCGCGACAGTATTGGAATGGGTCGAAATTTGGCAAGTTGATTGGAAACGGCCCTAGAAATTGGACTCGGGGCGCATACTCAAGACCACGGGATTTTAGCCAAATTCCTTCATTTAGGCCTCTGAATAATTAATTTCCGCATTAATTGACTGAAGAAGTATTGGACAGAAAATTAACAACGCAAAACCGCACCTAGGGCAATTTCGTCATTTGTCTCAACGGTGTCAGAATGGGCCGAAATTTGGCAGGTTGGTTGTAAACGGCCCTAGAAATTTGACTCGGGGCACATACTCAGGACCACGAATTTTAGCCAAATTCCTTCGTTTAGGCCTCCGAATAATTAATTTCCACATTAATTATGTCAGACTGAAGAAGTGTTGGACAGAAAATTAACAAATAAAAGCCCCACCAGGGGCAATTTTGTCATTTGTTGCGAAGGTGTCGGAATGGGTCGAAATTTGGCAAGTTGATTGGAAACGGGCCCAGAAATTGTAGTCGGGCCAAATTCCATCGTTTAGGCCTCCGAATAATTAATTTATGTATTAATTATGTTAGGCTGAAGAAGTGTTGGATAGAAAATTAGCAAAGAAAAATTGCACCAGGGGCAATTTTGTCATTTTTCGCGATGATGTTGAAATGGGCTAAAATTTGACAGGTTGATTGGAA
>NW_019250269.1:59190-61625 GCF_002742605.1 Olea europaea var. sylvestris
ATCGCACCAGGGGCAATTTCGTCATTTGTCGCGATGGTGTCGGAATGGGCCGAAATTTGGCAGGTTGATTGGAAACGGCCCCAAAAATTGGAGTTGGGGCACAGACCCAAGATCACGGGATTTTAGCCAAATTCCTTCGTTTAGGCCCCCGAATAATTAATTTTCGTATTAATTATGTCTGGTTGAAGAAGTGTTGGAAAGAAAATTAGCACCGCAAAACCGCACGAGGGGCTATTTTGTCATTTGTCGTGATGGTGTCGGAATGGGCCGAACTTTGGCAGGTTGATTGGAAACAGGCCCAAAAATGGGAGTCCGGGCAAAGACCCGAGATCACGGGATTTTAGCCAAATTCCTTCGTTTAGGCCTCCGAATAATTAATTTCCGTATTAATTAAGTCAGTTTGATGAAGTGTTGGACAGAAAATTAACCACGCGAAACCGCACCAGAGGCAACTTCGTCATTTGTCGTGACAATGTCAAAATGGGTCAAAATTTGGCAGGTTGATTTGAAATGGCCCCAGAAATTGGCGTCGGGGCACAAACCCTGGATCACGAGATTTTAGCCAAATTCCTTCGTTTAGGCCTCCGAATAATTAATTTCGGTCAGGCTGAAGATGTGCTGGACAGAAAATTAACAAGGAAAAATCGTACCAAGGGCAATTTTGTCATTTCTCGCGACGGTGTCGGAATGGGCCCAAATTTGGCAGGTTGATTGGAAACGGCCCGAGAAATTGGTCTCGGGGCACAAACCCTGGATCACGGGATTTTAGCTAAATTCGTTCGTTTAGGTCTCTGAATAATTAATTTTCGTATTAATTAAGTCAGTTTGATGAAGTGTTGGACAGAAAATTAACACGCAAAACCGCACTAGGGGCAATATTGTAATTTGTCGCGACGGTGTCGGAATGGGTTGGAATTTGGCATGTTGATTTGAAATGGTCCCAGAAATTGGGGATTGTAGCCAAATTCCTTCGTTTAGGCCTCCGAATAATTAATTTTCGTATCAACTATGTCAGGTTGAAAAGTGTTGGACAGAAAATTAAAAAAGAAAAATCGCACTAGGGGCAATTTCGTCATTTATCGAGATGGTGCCGGAATGGGCCGAAATTTGGCTGGTTGATTGCAAACGGCCCCAGAAATTGGAGTCAGGGCACAGACCTGGGATCATGGGATTTTAGCCAAATTCTTTCATTTAGGCCTCCGAATAATTAATTTCCGTATTAATTATGTCAGTTTGAAGAAGTGTTAGACAGAAAATTAACAACGCAAAACTGCACTAGTGGAAATTTTGTCATTTGTCGGATGGTGTCAGAATGGGAAACTGCCCAAGAAATTGGACTCGGGGTACAGACCCGGGATCACGGGATTTTTGCCAAATTCCTTCGTTTATGCCTTCGAATAATTAATTTTCGTATTAATTAATTCAGGTTGAAGAAGTGTTGGATAGAAAATTAACAACGCAAAACCGCACCAGGGGCTGTATTGTCATTTGTCGCGACGGTGTCGGAATGGGCTGAAATTTGGCAGGTTGATTGGAAATGACCTGAGAAATTGGAATCAGGGCACAGTCCCGGGATCACGAGATTTTAGCCAAATTCCTTCATTTAGGCCTCCGAATAATTAATTTTCGTATTAATTATGTCAGTTTGGAGAAGTGTTGGACAGAAAATTTAACGCAATACCGCACCATGGGCAATTTCGACATTTGTTGCGACAGTGTCGGAATGAGCCGAAATTTGGCAGGTTGATTTGAAACGGCCCGAGAAATTGGACTCGGGGCATAGACCCGAGATCATGGGATTTTAGCCAAATTCCTTCGTTTAGGCCTACAAATAATTATTTTTCGTATTAATTATGTCAGGTTGAAAAAGTGTTGGACAGAAAATTTATAAAGAGAAACCGTACCAGGGGCAATTTCGTCATTTTTTGCGACGGTGTCGAAATGGGCCGAAATTTGGCCGATTGATTGGAAATGGCCCCGAGAAATTAGACTTGGGGTATAGACCCAGGATCACGGGATTTTGGCCAAATTACATCGTTTAGGCCTTTGAATAATTAATTTCCGTATTAATTATTTCAGGTTGAAGAAGTGTTGGACAGAAAATTAAAAGAGAAAAACTGCACTAGGGGCAATTTCGTCATTTGTCGCGATGGTGTCGGAATGGGCTGAAATTTGGCAAGTTGATTGGAAACGGCCCGAGAAATTGGACTCGGGATAGAGACCCAAGATCACGGGATTTTAGCTAAATTCCTTCTTTTAGGCCTCGGAATAATTAATTTTCGTATAAATTATGTAAGGTTGAAGAAGTGTTGGACAGAAAATTAACAAAGCAAAATCGCACCAGGGGCAATTTCGTCATTTGTCGCTACGGTGTCAGAATGGGCTGAAATTTGGCAAGTTGATTGCAAACGGCTCGAGAAATTGTACTCGGGACA
>NW_019250269.1:68694-72522 GCF_002742605.1 Olea europaea var. sylvestris
TTAGGTTCAATAAGTGTTGGACAGAAAATTAACAAAGAAAAATCGCACCAGGGGCAATTACGTCATTTGTCGCGACAGTGTCGGAATGGGTCGAATTTGGAATGTTGATTGGAAAAGGCCCCAGAAATTGGAGGCGGGGTACAAACCCGGGATCACGGGATTTTAGCTAAATTCCTTCATTTAGTCCTCCGAATAATTAATTTCCGTATCAATTATGTCAGGTTGAAGAAGTGTTGGACAGAAAATTAACAATGCAAAATCGTACCGGGGGCAGTTTTGTCATTTGTCGCGACGGTATCAGAATAGGCCGAAATTTGGCAGGTTGATTGGAAACGGCCCCAGAAATTGGACTCGGGGCACAGACCCAGAATCATGAGATTTTAGCCAAATTCCTTCATTTAGTCCTCCGAATAATTAATTTCCGTATTAATTATGTCAGGTTGAAGAAGTGTTGGACAGAAAATTAACAACGCAAAATCGCACCAGGGGCAGTTTTGTCATTTGTCGCGACGGTGTCAGAATGGGCCGAAATTTGGCAGGTTGATTGGAAATGGCCCCAGACATTAGACTCAGGGTTCAGACTCGAGATCATGGGATTTTAGCCAAATTCCTTCGTTTAGGCCTCTGAATAATTAATTTCCATTTTAATAATGTCAGGTTGACTAAGTGTTGGACAGAAAATTAACAATGAAAAACCACACCAGCGGCAATTTCGTCATTTGTCGCCACGGTGTCAGAATGGGCCGAATTTGGCAGGTTTATTGGTAACGGCCCCGAAAATTGGAGTCGGGGCACAGACCCGGGATCACGAGATTTTAGCTAAATTCCTTCATTTAGCCCTCCGAATAATTAATTACCATATTAATTATGTCTGGTTGAATCAGCGTTGGGTAGAAAATTAACAACGAAAAATTGCACTGGGGGCTGTTTTGTCATTTGTCGCGACGGTATCAGAATGGGCCGAAATTTGGCAGGTTGATTGGAAACGGCCCCAGAAATTGGACTCGGGGCACAGACCCAGGATCACGGGATTTTAGCCAAATTCCTTCATTCAGGCCTCTGAATAATTAATTTTCGTATTAATAATGTCAGGTTGAAGAAGTGTTGGACAGAAAATTAACAACGCAAAACCGCACCAGGGGCAGTTTTGTCATTTGTCGCGACGGTGTCGGAATAGGCCGAAATTTGGCAGGTTGATTGGAAACGACCCGAGAAATTGGACTCGGGGCACAGACCCAGGATCACGGGATTTTAGCCTAATTCCATCGTTCAGGCCTCCGAATAATAAATTTTCGTATTAATTATGTAAGGTTGAAGATGTGTTGGACAGAAAATTAACAAGGCAAAATCGCCCTCGGGGCAATTTTATCATTTGTCGCGAAGGTGTCGGAATGGGTCGAAATTTCGCTGGTTGATTGAAAATAGCCCCAGAAATTGGAGCCGGGGCATAGACCCAGGATCCCGGGATTTTAGCCAAATTCCTTCATTTAGGCCTTTGAATAATTAATTTCCGTATTAATTATGTCAAGTTGAAGATGTATTGGATAGAAAATTGACAATGCAAAACCGCACCAGATGCAATTTCGTCATTTGCCTCAACGATGTTGGAATGGGCCGAAATTTTGCAGGTAGATTGGAAACGGCCCCAGAAATTGGACTTGGGGCACAGACCGGGGATCACGGGATTTTAGCCAAATTCCTTCGTTTAGGCCTTTTAATAATTAATTTCCGTATTAATTATGTCAGGTTGAAGAAGTGTTGGACAGAAAATTAAAAAAGAAAAACCGCACCAGGGGTAATTTCGTCATTTGTCGCGACGGTGTCGGAATGGGTCGAAATTCGGCAGGTTGATTGGAAATGGCCCCAGAAATTGGACTCGGGGCACAGATCTGAGAACACGGGATTTTAGCCAAATTCCTTCGTTTAGGCCTCCGAATAATTAATTTTTGTATTAATCATGTCAGTTTGAAGAAGTGTTGTACATAAAATTAACAACGTAAAACCGCACAAGGGGCAATTTCGTCATTTGTCGTGACGGTGTCGGAATGGGCCAAAGTTTGGCAGGTTGATTGGAAACGGCCCGAGAAATTGAACTTGGGGCACAAGCCCGGGTTCACGAGATTTTAGCCGAATTCCTTCGTTCAGACCTCCAAATAATTAATTTTCGTATTAATTACGACAGGCTGAAGAAGTGTTGGACAGAAAATTAAAAAAGAAAATCGCACCATGGGCAATCTCCTCATTTGTCGCGACGGTATCAGAATGGGCCGAAACTTGGCAAGTTAATCGAAAACGACCCGAGAAATTGGACTCAGGGCACAGACCCGGGATCACGGGATTTTAGCCAAATTCCTTCGTTTAGGCCTCCAAACAATTAATTTTCGTATTAATTATGTCAGGTTGAAGATGTATTGGACAGAAAATTAACAACGCAAAATCGTACCAAGGGCAATTTTGTCATTTGTCACGATGGTGTCGGAATGGGCCGAAATTTGACAGGTTGATTGGAAACGGCCCCAGAAATTGGAACCTGGGCACAGACCCGGGATCCCTGGATTATTGCCAAATTCCTTCGTTTAAGCCTCCGAATAATTAATTTCCGTATTAATTATGTCAGGTTGAAGATGTGTTGGACAAAAAATCAACAACGCAAAATCGCACCAGGGGCAATTTCGTCATTTGTCGCGACGGTGTCGGAATGGGCCGAAATTTCGCAAGTTAATTGGAAACACCCCGAGAAATTGGACTCGGGGCACAGACTTGGGATCACGAGATTTTACCCAAATTCCATTTTTTGGGCCTCCGAATAATTAATTTTTCATATTAATTACGTCAGATTGCAAAAGTGTTGGATAGAAAACTAACAAAGAAAAACCGCACCAGGGGAAATTTCGTCCTTTGTCGCGACGGTATCAGAATGGGCTGAAATTTGGCTGGTTGATTGGAAACGGTCCAAGAAAGTGGACTCAGGGCACAGACGCAGGATCACGGGATTTTAGCTAGATTCCGTCGTTTAGGCCTCTGAATAATTAATTTCCGTATTAATTATGTCTGGTTGATGATGTGTTGGACAGAAAATTAACAACGCAAAACCACACCAGGGGCAATTTCGTCATTTGTCGCGACGGTGTCGAAATGGGCCGAAATTTGGCAGGTTGATTAGAAATGGCCCCAGAAATTGGATTCGGACACAGACCCGGGATCACGGGATTTTAGCCAAATTTCTTCATTTAGGCCTCCAAATAATTAATTTCCATATTAATTATGTCGGGTTGAAGAAGTGTTGGACAGAAAATTAACAACGCAAAACCGCACCAGGGGCAATTTCATCATTTGTCGCGACGGTGTCGGAATGGGCCGAAATTTGGCAGGTTGATTGGAAACGTCCCCAGAAATTGGAATCGGGGCACAGACCCGGGATCACGGGATTTCATCCAAATTCCTTCGTTTAGGCCTCGGAATAATTAATTTCCATATTATTTATGTCAGGTTGAAGAAGTGTTGGACAGAAAATTAAAAAAGAAAACCGCACCGGGGGCAATTTCGTCATTTGTCGCGACGGTGTCGGAATGGGCCGAAATTTGGCTGGTTGATTGGAAACGACCCCAGAAATTGGACTCGGGACACAGACCCGGGATCACGGGACTTTAGCCAAATTCCTTCGTTTAGGCCTCTGAATAATTAATTTTCGTATTAATTATGTAAGGTTGAAGATGTGTTGGACAGAAAATTAACAACGCAAGATCGCAGCAATGGCTATTTCGTAATTTGTCACGACGTTGTCGAAATGGGCCCAAATTTGGCAGGTTGATTGGAAACGGCCCGAGA
>NW_019250269.1:79643-80200 GCF_002742605.1 Olea europaea var. sylvestris
CAGTGTCAGAATGGGCTGAAATTTGGCAGGTTGATAGGAAACGGCCCTAGAAATTGGACTCGGGGCACAGACCCAAGATCACGAGATTTTTGCCAAATTCCTTTTGTTTAGGCCTCTGAATAATTAATTTCCGTATTAATTATGTCAGGTTGAAGAAGTGTTGGGTAGAAAATTAACAACGCAAAATCGCACCAGGGGCAGTTTTGTTATTTGTCGTGACGGTGTCGGATTGGGCCGAAATTTGGCAAGTTGTTTGGAAACGGCCCCAGACATTGGACTCGGGGTTCAGACCCGGGATCACGGGATTTTAGCTAAATTCCTTCGTTTAGGCCTCTGAATAATTAATTTTCCTATTAATTGTGTAAGGTTGACGATATGTTGGACAGAAAATTAACAACGCAAAACTGCACCAGCGGTAATTTCGTCATTTGTCGCGACGGTGTCGAAATGGGACGAAAATTGGCAGGTTGATTCGAAATGGCCCCAGAAATTGGACTCGAGGCACAGACCCGGGATCATGGGATTTTAGCTAAATTCCTTCATTTAGACCTCCAAAT
>NW_019250269.1:88799-95801 GCF_002742605.1 Olea europaea var. sylvestris
CGGGATTTTAGCCAAATTCCTTCGTTTAGGCCTCTGAATAATTAATTTTCGTATTAATTATGTCAGGTTGAAGATATGTTGGACAAAAAATTAACAACGCAAAATCGCGCCCAGGGGCAATTTTTTCATTTGTCGAGATGGTGTCGGAATGGGCCGAAATTTGGCAGGTAGATTGGAAACGACCTGAGAAATTGGACTCGGGGCATGGACCCGGGATCACGGGATTTTAGCCAGATTCCTTCGTTTAGGCCTCCGAATAATTAATTTCTGTATTAATTATGTCCGGTTGAAGATGTGTTGGACAAAAAATTAACAACGCAAAACCGCACCAGGGGCAATTTTGTCATTTGTCGAGACGGTGTCGGAATGAGCCGAAATTTAGCAGGTTGATTGGAAACGGCCCCAGAAATTGGACTCGAGGCACAGTCCCTGGATCACGGGATTTTAGCCAAATTCCTTCGTTTAGGCCTCCAAATACTTAATTTTCGTATTAATTATGTTAGGTTGAAGAATTGTTGGATAGAAAATTAACAACGCAAAACCACATCAGGGGTAATTTTGTCATTTATCGCGACGATGTCGGAATGGATCGAAATTTGGTCGATTGATTGGAAACGGCCCCAGAAATTGAACTCGGGGCACAAACTCGGGATCACGGGATTTTAGCCAGATTCCTTCGTTTAGGCCTCTGAATAATTAATTTCCATATTAATTATGTCAGGTTGAAGATGTGTTGGACAAAAAATTAACAACTCAAAACCGCCCAGGGGCAATTTTTTCATTTGTCGAGATGGTGTCGGAATGGGCCGAAATTTAGCAGGTAGATTGGAAACGGCCTGAGAAATTGGACTCGGGGCATGGACCCGGGATCACGGGATTTTAACCAAATTCCTTCGTTTAGGCCTCTGAATAATTAATTTCCGTATTAATTATGTCTGATTGAAGATGTGTTGGACAAAAAATTAACAAAGTAAAACCGCACCAGGGCCAATTTCATCATTTCTCGCGACGGTGTCGGAAGGGGCCAAAATTTGGCTGGTTGATTGGAAACGGGCTCAGAAATTGGAGTCGGGGCACAGACTTGGGATCACGGAATTTTGGCCAAATTCCTTCGTTTAGGCCTCCGAATAATTAATTTTCGTATTAATTATGTCAGGCCGAAGAAGTGTTGGACAGAAAATGAAAAAAGAAAAATCGCACCTGTGGCAATTTCATCATTTGTCGCGACGGTGTCGAAATGGGCCAAAATTTGGCTGCTTGATTGGAAACGGCCCTAGAAATTGGACTTGGGGCACAGACCCGGGATCACGGGATTTTAACCAAATTACTTCGGTTAGGCCTCCGAATAATTAATTTTCGTATTAATTATGTGAGGTTGAAGATGTGTTGGATAGAAAATTAACAACGTAAAACCGTACCAATGGCAATTTTGTCATTTGTCGCGACGGTGTCGGAATGGGGCGAAATTTGGTAGCTTGATTGGAAACAGCCCGAGAAATTGGATTCGGGGCACAGACCCAGGATCATGGGAGTTTAGCCAAATTCCTTCATCTAGGTCTTCGAATAATTAATTTCCGTATTAATTATGTCAGGTTGAAGATGTGTTGGACAGAAATTTAACAATGCAAAACCGCACTTGGGGCAATTTCATCGTTTGTCATGATAGTGTCGGAATGGGCTGAAATTTTGCAGGTTGATTGGAAACGGCCCCAGAAATTGGACTCAAGGCATAGACCCGAGATTTTAGCCAAATTCCTTCGTTTAGGCCTCCGAATAATAAATTTTCGTATTAATTATGTCAGGTTGAAGATGTGTTGGATAGAAAATTAACAGCGCAAAACCGCACCAGGGGCAATTTCGTCATTTGTTGCGATGGTGTCGGAATGGGCTGAAATTTGGCAGGTTGACTTGAACACAAGCTCAGAAATTGAAGTCGGGGCACAGACCCAGAATCACGGGATTTTAGCCAAAATCGTTTGTTTAGACCTCTGAATAATTAATTTCCGAATTAATTATGTCGGGTTGAAGAAGTGTTGGACAGAAAATTAACAACGCAAAATCGCACCAAGGGCAATTTCATCATTTGTCACGACGTTGTTGGAATGGGTCAAAATTTAGCAGGTTGATTGGAACCGGCCCTAGAAATTGGACATGGGCTACAGACCCAGGATCACGGGATTTTAGCCAAATTCCTTCGTTTAGGCCTCCGAATAATTAATTTCCGTAATAATTAAGTCAGGTTGAAGATGTGTTGGGCAGAAAATTAACAACGCAAAATCGTACCAACGGCAATTTCATCATTTGTCGCGACGGCGTCGAAATTGGCCGAAATTTGGCAAGTTGATTTGAAACGGCCCCAGAAATTGGACTCGGGGCACAGGCCCGGGATCACGGGATTTTAGCTAAATTCCTTTGTTTAGGCCTCTGAATAATTAATTTCCGTATTAATTATGTCAGGTTGAAGAAGTGTTGGACAAAAAATTAACAATGCAAAACCGCACCAGGGGCAATTTTGTCATTTTTCACGACGGTGTCGGAATGGGCCGAAATTTGGCTGGTTTATTGGAAACGGCCCCAGAAATTGGACTCGGGGCACAGACCCGGGATCACGAGATTTTAGCCAAATTCCTTTGTTTAGGCCTCCGAATAATTAATTTCCATATTAGTTATGTCAGGTTGAAGATGTGTTGGACAGAAAATTAACAACTCAAAATCGCACTAGGGGCGATTTTGTCATTTGTCGAGACGGCGTCGGAATGGGCCGAAATTTGGCAAGTTGATTGGAAACGGCCTAAGAAATTGGACTCGGGGCATGGACCCGGGATCACGGGATTTTAGCCAAATTCCTTCATTTAGGCCTCTGCATAATTAATTTTCGTATTAATTATGTCTGATTGAAGATGTGTTGGACAGAAAATTAACAACGTAAAACCGCACTAGGGCCAATTTCGTCATTTGCCGCGACGGTGTCGGAATGGGGCGAAATTTGGTAGCTTGATTGGAAACGGCCTGAGAAATTGGAATCGGGGCACAGACCCAGGATCGCGGGATTTTAGCCAAATTCCTTCGTCTAGGCCTCCGAATAATTAATTTCCGTATCAATTATGTCAGGTTGAAGATGTGTTGGACAGAAAATTAACAATGCAAAACTGCACCAGCGGCAATTTCGTCATTTGTCGTGACAGTGTCGGAATGGGCCGAAATTTTGCAGGTTGATTGGAAACGGCCCCAGAAATTGGACTCGAGGCATAGACCCGGGATTTTAGCCAAATTCCTTCGTTTAAGCCTCCAAATAATTAATTTTTGTATTAATTACGTCAGGTTGAAGATGTGTTGGACAGAAAATTAACAGCGCAAAACCGCACCGGGGGATATTTCGTCATTTGTCCCGACGGTGTTGGAATGGGTTGAAATTTGGCAGGTTGATTGGAAACAAGCTCAGAAATTGGAGTAGGGGCACAGACCCAGAATCACGGGATTTTAGCCAAATTCTTCGTTTAGGCCTCCGAATAATTAATTTCCGTATTAATTATGTCGGGTTGAAGAAATGTTGGACAGAAAATTAACAACGCAAAATCGCACCAACAGCAATTTCCTCATCTGTCGCGACGTTGTCGGAACGGGTCGAAATTTGGCTATTTGATTGGAAACGGCCCTAGAAATTGGACATGGGCTACTGACCCGGGATCACGGGATTTTAGCCAAATTCCTTCGTTTAGGCTTCCGAATAATTAATTTCCGTAATAATTAAGTCAGGTTGAAGATGTGTTGGACAGAAAATTAACAACGCAAAATCGTACCAACGGCAATTTCATCATTTGTCGCGACGGTGTCGGAATTGGCCTAAATTTGGCAAGTTGATTTGAAACGGCCCCAGAAATTGGACTCGAGGCACAGGCCCGGGATCATGGAATTTTAGCCAAATTCCTTTGTTTAAGCCTCTGAATAATTAATTTCTGTATTAATTATCTCTGGTTGAAGAAGTGTTGGACAGAAAATTAACAACGTAAAATCGCACCGGGGGCAATTTTGTCATTTTCCGCGACGGTGTCGGAATGGGCCGAAATTTGGCTGGTTTATTGGAAACGGCCCCAGAAATTGGACTCGGGGCACAGGCCTGGGATCACGGGATTTTAGCCACATTCTTTTGTTTAGGCCTCCGAATAATTAATTTCCGTATTAATTATGTCAGGTTGCAGATGTGTTTGACAGAAAATTAACAACGCAAAATCGCACTAGGGGCTATTTTGTCATTTGTCGAGATGACGTCGGAATGGGCCGAAATTTGGCAAGTTGATTGGAAACGGCCTGAGAAATTGGACTCGGGGCATGGACCCAGGATCATGGGATTTTAGCCAAATTCCTTCATTTAGGCCTCCGCATAATTAATTTTCGTATTAATTATGTCTGATTGAAGATGTGTTAGACAGAAAATTAACAACGTAAAGCCGCACCAGGGCCAATTTTGTCATTTGCCGCGACGGTGTCGGAATGGGCCAAAATTTTGCTGGTTGATTGGAAACGGGCTCAGAAATTGGAGTCGGGGCACAAACCCGGGATCACGGGATTTTGGCCAAATTCCTTCGTTTAGGCCTCCGAATAATTAATTTCCATATTAATTATGTCAGGTTGAAGAACTGTTGGACAGAAAATTAAAAAAGAAAAATCGTACCAGGGGCAATTTTGTCATTTGTCGCGATGGTGTCGAAATGGGCCGAAATTTGGCTGGTTGATTGGAAACGGCCTTAGAAATTGGACTCGGGACACAGACCCGGGATCACTGGATTTAAGCCAAATTACTTCATTTAGGCCTACGAATAATTAATTTTCGAATTAATTATGTCACGTTGAAGATGTGTTGGACAAAAAATTAACAACGTAAAATAGCACCAATGGCAATTTTGTCATTTGTCGCGACGGTGTCAAAATGGGCCGAAATTTGGCAGCATGATTGGAAACGGCTCGAGAAATTGGACTCAGGGCACAGACCCCAGATCACGGGATTTTAGCCAAATTCCTTTGTTTAGGCCTTCGAATAATTAATTTCCTTATTAATTATGTCAGGTTGAAGATGTGTTGGACGAAAAATTAACAACGTAAAACTGCACCGAGGGCAATTTCGTTGATTGTCGCGACGGTGTCGGAATGGTCTGAATTTTGGCATGTTGATTGGAAACGGCCCCAGAAATTGGACTCAAGGCACAGACCTGGGATCATGGGATTTTAGCCAAATTCCTTCGTTTAGGCCTCCGAATAATTAATTTTCGTATTAATTATGTCAGGTTGAAGATGTGTTGTACAGAAAATTAACAACGTAAAACCGCACCAAAGGCAATTTTGTCATTTGTCGCGATGGTGTCAGAATGGGTTGAAATTTGGCTAGTTGATTGGAAACGGCCTGAGAAATTGGACTCTGGCACAGACCCGAGATCACGGGATTATAGCCAAATTCCTACGTTTAGGCCTCCGAATTATGAATTTCCGTATTAATTATGTAAGGTTGAAGATATGTTGGACAGAAAATTAACAATGCAAAACTGTACCAAGGGAAATTTCGTCGTTTGTCGCGATGGTGTAGGAATGGAGCGAAATTTGGCATGTTGATTGGAAACGGCCCCAGAAATTGGACTCGAGGCACAGACCTGGGATCACGGGGTTTTAGCCAAATTCCTTCATTTAGGCCTCCGAATAATTAATTTCCGTATTAATTAGTCAGGTTGAAGATGTGCTGGACAGAAAATTAACAACGCAAAACCGCACCAGGGGCAATTTTGTCCTTTGTCGCGACGGTGTCGGAATGGGCCGAAATTTGGCAAGTTGATTTGAAATGGCCCAAGAAATTGGACTCGAGGCACAATCCCGGGATCACGGGATTTTAGCCAAATTCCTTCGTTTAGGCCTCCAAATAATTAGTTTTCGTATTAATTATGTCAGGTTGAAGATGTATTGGACAGAAAATTAACAACGTAAAGCCGAACCAGGGGCAATTTCGTCATTTTCACGACGATGTCGGAATGGGCCGAAATTTGGCAGGTTGATTGGAAACGGCCCGAGAAATTGGACTCAGGGTACAGACCCGGGATCACGGGATTTTAGCCAAATTCCTACGTTTAGGCCTCCGAATGATTAATTTCCGTATTAATTATGTAAGGTTGAAGATATGTTGGACAGAAAATTAACAATGCAAAACTGTACCAAGGGTAATTTCGTCGTTTGTCGCGACGGTGTAGGAATGGAACGAAATTTGGCATGTTGATTGGAAACGGCCCCAGAAATTGGACTCGAGGCATAGACCTGGGATCACGGGATTTTAGCCAAATTCCTTCGTTTAGGCCTCCGAATAATTAATTTCCGTATTAATTAGTCAAGTTGAAGAAGTGTTGGACAAAAAATTAACAACGCAAAACCGCACCAGGGGCAATTTCGTCATTCGTCGCGACGATGTCGGAATAGGCCGAAATTTAGAAGGTTGATTGGAAACGGGCTCAGAAATTTGAGTTCGGGCATAGACCCGGGATCACGAGATTTTAGCAATATTCCTTCATTTAGGCCCCCTGAGTAATTAATTTTCGTACAAATTATGTCAGTTTGAAGAAGTGTTGGACAGAAAATTAACAAAGAAAAATTGCACCAGGGGCAATTTTGTTATTGGTCGCGACAATGTCGGAATGGGCCGAAATTTAGCCGGTTGATTGGACATGGACCAAGAAATTGGACTCGAGGCATATACCCGGGATCATGGGATTTTAACCAAATTCCTTTATTTATGCCTCCGAATAATTAATTTCCGTTTTAATTATGTTAGGTTGAAGATGTATTGGACAGAAAATTAACAACGAAAAACTGCACCATCGGCAATTTGGTCATTTGTCACGACGGTGTCGAAATGGGCCAAAATTTGGCAGGTTGATTGGAAACGGTCGGAGAAATTGGACTCGAGGCACATACCCGGGATCACGGGATTTTAGCCAAGTTCCATCGTTTAGGCCTTCGAATAATTAA
>NW_019250269.1:102303-103620 GCF_002742605.1 Olea europaea var. sylvestris
AATTGGACTCGGGGCACAAACCCGGGATCACGGGATTTTAGCCAAATTCCATCGTTTAGGCCTCCGAATAATTAATTTCCGTAGTAATTATGTCAGGTTGAAGATATGTTGGACAAAAAAGTAACAACGCAAAATCGCGCCAAGGGCAATTTTGTCATTTGTCGCGACGGTGTCGAAATGGGCTGAAATTTGGCAGGTTGATTGGAAATTGCCCCAAAAATTGGACTCGGGACAAAGACCCAGGATCACGGTATTTTGGCCAAATTCCTTCGTTTAGGCCTTTGAATAATTAATTTTCGCATTAATTATGTCTGGTTGAAGATGTGTAGGCCAGAAAATTAACAACGCAAAACCGCACCCGGGGCAATTTCATCATTTGTCGCGAGGGTGTCGGAATGGGCTAAATTTTAGCATGTTGATTGAAAAGGAGCTCAGAAATTGGAGTTGGGGCACAGAACTGGGATCATGGGATTTTAGCCAAATTCCTTCGTTTAGGCCTCCGAATAATTAATTCCATATTAATTATGTTAGGTTGAAGAAGTGTTGGACAGAAAATTAAAAAAAGAAAAATCGCACCAGGGGTAATTTTGTCATTTGTCGGACGGTGTCAGAAAGGGCCGAAATTTGGCAGGTTGATTGGAAACAGCCCCAGAAATTGGACTCGGGGCACTGACCCGGGATCACGAGATTTTAGCCAAATTCCTTCTTTTAGGCCTCCGAATAATCAATTTCCGTATTAGTTATGTCAGGTTGAAGAAGTGTTGGACAGAAAATTAACAACGCAAAACTGCACCAGGGGCAATTTCGTCATTTGTCGCGACAGTGTCGGAATGGGCCGAAATTTGGCAGGTTGATTGGAAACGGCCCCATAAATTGGACTCGAGGCACAGACCCGGGATCATGAGATTTTAGCCAAATTCCTTCGTTTAGGCCTTCGAATAATTAATTTTCGTATTAATTATGTAATGTTGATGAAGTGTTGGAGATAAAATTAACGACGCAAAATCACACCAGGGGCAATTTCGTCATTTGTCGCGACGGTGTCGGAATGGGCCGAAATTTGGGAGGTTGATTGGAAATGGGCCCAGAAATTGGAGTCGGGGCACAAACCTGGGATCACAGGATTTTAGCCAAATTCCTTTGTTTAGGCCTCCGAATAATTAATTTTCGTATTAATTATGTTATTTGAAGATGTGTTGGATAGAAAATTAACAACGTAAAACCGCACAAGGGGCAATCTCATCATTTGTCAGAACCGTGTCGAAATTGACCGAAATTTGGCAAGTTGGTTGGAAACGGGCTCAGAAATTGGAGTCG
>NW_019250269.1:112415-119707 GCF_002742605.1 Olea europaea var. sylvestris
GCATTAATTACGTCAGGTTGAAGATGTGTTGGACAGAAAATTAACAACACAAAACCGTACCTGGGGCAATTTCGTCATTTCTCGCGACGGTGTCGGAATGGGCCAAAATTTGGCAGGTCGATTGGAAATTGCCCAGCAATTGGACTCGGGACGAAGACCCGGGATGACGGGATTTTAGCCAAATTCCTTCATTTAGGCCTCCGAATAATTAATTTTCGCATTAATTATGTCAGCTTGAAGATGTGTTGGACAGGAAATTAACAACGCAAAACCGCACCAGGGGTGATTTCGCCATTTGTTGCGATGGTGTCGAAATGGGCTGAAAATTTGGTAGGTTGATTGGAAACGGCCCCAGAAATTGGGCTCGAGGCACAGACCCGGGATCACGGGATTTAAGCCAAATTCCTTCGTTTAGGTCTCCAATTAATTAATTTTCGCATTAATTATGTCAGGTTGAAGATGCGTTGGACAGAAAATTAACAACGCAAAATCGCACTAGGGTCAGTTTCATCATTTGTGGCGACGATGTCAAAATGGGCCGAAGTTTGACTTGGAAACGGTCCCAGAAATTGGGCTCGGGGTAAAGACCCGGGATCACGGGATTTTAGTTGAATTCCTTTGTTTAGGCCTCCGAAAAATTAATTTTCGCATTAATTATGTCAAGTTGAAGATGTGTTGGACAGAAAATTAACAACGCAAAACCGCACCAGGGGCGATTTCGCCATTTGTTGCAACGGTGTCGGAATGGGCCGAAATTTGTCAGGTTGATTGGAAACGGCCCCAGAAATTGGGCTCGGGGCACAGTCACGGGATCACGGGATTTTGGCCAAATTCCGTAGTTTAGGCCTCCGAATAATTAATTTCCGCATTAATTACGTCAGGTTGAAGATGTGTTGGACAGAAAATTAACAACACAAAACCGTACCTGGGGCAATTTCATCATTTCTCGCGACGGTGTCGGAATGGGCCAAAATTCGGCAGGTTGATTGGAAACTGCCCAGAAATTGGACTCAGGACGAAGACTTGAAGATGTGTTGGACAGAAAATTAACAACGTAAAACCGCACCAGGGGCGATTTCGCCATTTGTCGCGATGGTGTCGGAATGGGCCGAAATTTGGCAGGTTGATTCGAAACGGCCCCAGAAATTGGGCTCGGGGCGCAGACCCGGGATCACGGGATTTTGGCCAAATTCCTTCTTTTAAGCCTTCAAATAATTAATTTCCGTATTAATAATGTCAGGTTGAAGAAGTGTTGAACAGAAAATTAAAAAAGAAAAAATTGCACCAGGGGCAATTTCGTCATTTGTCGCGACGGTGTCGGAAAAGGCCAAAATTTGGCAGGTTGATTGGAAATGGCTCCAAAAATTGGACTTGAGGCACAGACCCGGGAACACGGGATTTTTGCCAAATTCCTTCGTTTATGCTTCCGAATAATTAATTTTCGTATTAATTATGTCAGTTTGAAGAAGTGTTGTACAAAATATTAACAACGTAAAATCGCACCAGGGTAAATTTTGTCAATTGTCGGAATGGGCCGAAGTTTGGTAGGTTGATTGGAAACGGCCCGAGAAATTGGACTCAAGGCACACACTCGGGATCACGGGATTTTGGCCAAATTCCTTCGTTTAGGCCTCCGAATATTTAATTTCCGCATTAATTATGTCAAGCTGAAGATGTGTTGGACAGAAAATTAACAACGTAAAATCGCACCCGGGTAAATTTCGCCATTTGTCGCGACTGTGTCGGAATGGGCCGAAATTTTGCAGGTTGATTGGAAACGGCCCCAGAAATTGGACTCGGGGCACAGATTTGGGGTCATGGGATTTTAACCAAATTCCTTCGTTTAGGCCTCCGAATAATTAATTTCCGTATTAATTATGTCAGGTTGAAGAAGTGTTGGACAGAAAATTAACAATGCAAAACCGCACCAGGGGCAATTCCGTCATTTGTCGCGACGTTGTCGGAATGATCTGAAATTTCACAGGTTGATTGGAAATGGCCCCAGAAATTGGACTCGGGCTTGGACTTAAGATCTCGGGATTTTAGCCAAATTCCTTCGTTTAGGCCTCTGAATAATTAATTTTCGCATTAATTATGTCAGGTTGAAGAAGTGTTGGACAGAAAAGTAAAACTGCAACAATGACAATTTCATCATTTGTCGCGACGGTTTCGGAATGGGCCGAAATTTGGCATGTTTATTGGAAACGGCCCGAGAAATTAGACTGGGGGCACAGACCTGAGATCATGGGATTTTAGCCAAATTCCTTCTTTTAGGTCTCCGAATTAATTATGTCGGTTTGAAGATGTGTTCGACAGAAAATTAAAAAAGAGAAACCGCACCAGGTGCAATTTCTTCATTTGTCGCGACGATGTCGTAATGGGCAAAAATTTGGCAGGTTGATTGGAAACAACCCGAGAATTTGGACTCGAGGCACAGACACAGGATCATGGGATTTTAGCCAAATTCTTTCGTTTAGGCCTCCGAATAATTAATTTCCATATTAATTATGTCAGATTGAAGAAGTGTTGGACAGAAAATTAACAACTCAAAATCGCACCAAGGCAATTTCGCCATTTGTCACGACGGTGTCGGAATGGGCCGAAATTTGGCAGGTTGATTGGAAACGGCCCCAGAAATTGGGCTCAGGGCATAGACCCGAGATCACGGGATTTAAGCCAAATTCCTTCATTGAGGCCTCCAATTAATTAATTTTCGCATTAATTATGTCAGGTTGAAGATGTGTTGGACAGAAAATTAACAACGCAAAACCGCACCAGGGGTGATTTCGCCATTTGTTGCGACGGTGTCGGAATGGGCCGAAATTTGGTAGGTTGATTGGAAACAGCCCCAGAAATTGGGCTCGGGGCACAAACCCGGGATCACGGGATTTTATCAAAATTCTTTCATTTAGGCCTCCGAATAATTAATTTTCGTATTAATTATGTCAGGTTGAAGAAGTGTTGGACAGAAAATTAACAATGCAAAACCGCACCAGGGGCAATTTCGTCATTTGTCGCGACGTTGCCGGAATGGTTTGAAATTTTGCAGGTTGATTGGAAACGGCCCCAACAATTGGACTCGGGCTTGAACCTAAGATGTCGAGATTTTAGCCAAATTCCTTCGTTTTGGCCTCCGAATAATTAATTTTCGCATTAATTATGTCATGTTGAAGAAGTGTTGGACAGAAAATTAAGAAAAGAAAAACCGCACCATTGGCGATTTCGTCATTTGTCGCGACGGTGTCGGAATGGGCGGAAATTTGGCAAGTTGATTGGATTGGAAACGGCCTGAGAAATTAGACTGGGGACACAGACCCGAGATCACGGGATTTTAGCCAAATTCTTTCGTTTAGGTCTCCGAATAATTGATTTTCGTATTAATTATGTCAGTTTGAAGATGTGTTCGACAGAAAATTAAAAAAGAAAAACCGCACCAGGGGCAATTTCTTCATTTATCGCGACGATGTCGTAATGGGCAAAAATTTGACAGGTTGATTGGAAACGACCTAAGAAATTGGACTCGAGGCATAGACCCGAGATCACGAGATTTAAGCCAAATTCCTTCGTTTAGGCCTCCAATTAATTAATTTCCGCATTAATTATGTCAGGTTGAATATGTGTTGGACAGAAAATTAACAACGGAAAATCGCACCAGGGGCAATTTCTTCATTTGTCGCGACCTTGTCGAAATGGGCCGAAATTTGACAGGTTGATTGGAAACGGCCCAAGAAATTGGACTCGGGGCATAGACTTGGGATCACGGGGATTTTAGCTAAATTCCTTCGTTTAGGTCTCTGAATAATTAATTTTTGTATTAATTGTGTCAGGTTGAAGATGTGTTGAACAGAAAATTAACAACGCAAAACTGCACTAGGGTGATTTCGCCATTTGTCGCGACGATGTCGGAATGGGCCGAAATTTGGTAGGTTGATTGGAAACGGCCCCAAAAATTAGACTCGAGTCACAGACCCGGGAACACGAGAATTTAGCCAAATTCCTTCGTTTAGGCATCCGAATAATTAATTTCTGCATTAATTATGTCAGTTTGAAGAAGTGTTGTACAGAAAATTAACAACGTAAAACCGCACCAGGGTCAATTTTGTCATTTGTCGTGATGACGTCGGAATGGGCCGAAGTTTGACAGGTTTATTGGAAACGGCCCGAGAAATTGGACTCGGGGCACAGACCCGGGTTCACCGGATTTCAACCAAATTCCTTCATTTAGGCCTCCGAATAATTAATTTCCGTATTAACTACGTCAGGTTGAAGAAGTGTTGGACAGAAAATTAACAACGCAAAACCGCGCCCAGGGCAATTTTGTCATTTGTCACGACGGTGTCGGAATGGGCCGCAATTTGGGAGGTTGATTGGAAACAGCCCGAGAAATTGGACTCGGGGCACAGACCCAGGATCACGGGATTTTAGCCAAATTTCTTCATTTAGGCCTCTGAATAATTAATTTTCGTATTAATTATGTCAGGATGAAGATTTGTTGGACAGAAAATTAACAACGCAAAACCGCGCCCAGGGCAATTTTGTCATTTGTCACGACGGTGTCGGAATGGGCCGCAATTTGGGAGGTTGATTGGAAACGACCCCAGAAATTGGAGTCGAGGCACAGACCCAGGATCACGGGATTATAGCTAAATTTCTTCCTTTAGGCCTCCGAATAATTAATTTCCGTATTAATTATGTCAGGTTGAAGAAGTGTTGGACAGAAAACTAACAATGCAAAATTGCACCAAGGGTAATTTCGTCATTTGACGCGACGGTGTCGGAATGGTCCGAAATTTGGCAAGTTGATTGGAAACGGCCCCAGTGATTGGACTCGGGCTTTGTCCCGAGATCTCGAGATTTTACCCAAATTCCTTCGTTTAGGCCCCCGAATAATTAATTTTCGTATTAATTATGTCAGATTGACGAAGTGTTGGACAGAAAATTGAGAATAGGAAAATCGTACCAGTCGTAATTTCGTCATTTGTCGCGACGGTGTCGAAGTGGGCCGAAGTTCGGCATGATGATTGGAAACGGCTCGAGAAATTGGACTCGGGGAACAGACCCGGGATCACGGGATTTTAGCTAAATTCCTTCGTTTAGGTCTTCGAATAATTAATTTCTGTATTAATTATGTCAGGTTGAAGATGTGTTGGACAGAAAATTAACAACTCAAAATCGCACCAGGGGCGATTTCGCCATTTGTCGCGACGGTGTCGGAATGGGCCAAAATTTGCCAGGTTGATAGGAAACTGCCCCAGAAATTGGACTCAGGACAAAGACCCGGGATCACGGGTTTTTAGCCAAATTTCTTCATTTAGGCCTCCGAATAATTAATTTCCACATTAATTACGTCAGGTTGAAGAAGTGTTGAACAGAAAATTAAAAAAGAAAAACCGCACCAGGGGCGATTTCGTCATTTGTCATGTCGGTGTCGGAATGGGCCGAAATTTGGCAGGTTGATTGGAAACGGCCTCAGAATTTGGACTCGAGGCACAGACCTAGGAACACGGGATTTTAGCCAAATTCCTTCGTTTATGCCTCCGAATAATTAATTTCTGCATTAATTATGTCAGTTTGAAGAAGTGTTGTACAGAAAATTAAGAACGTAAAACCGCACCAGGGTCAATTTTGTCATTTGTCGTGACGACGTCGAAATGGGCCGAAGTTTGACAGGTTTATTGGAAACGGCCCGAGAAATTGGACTCGGGGCACAGACCCGGGTTCACCGGATTTCAGCCAAATTCCTTCATTTAGGCCTCCGAATAATTAATTTCTGCATTAATTATGTCAGTTTGAAGAAGTGTTGTACAGAAAATTAACAACGTAAAACCGCACCAGGGTCAATTTTGTCATTTGTCGTGACGACGTCGAAATGGGCCGAAGTTTGACAGGTTTATTGGAAACGGCCCGAGAAATTGGACTCGGGGCACAGACCCGGGTTCACGGGATTTCAGCCACATTCCTTCATTTAGGCCTCCGAATAATTAATTTCTGCATTAATTATGTCAGTTTGAAGAAGTGTTGTACAGAAAATTAACAACGTAAAACCGCACCAGGGTCAATTTTGTCATTTGTCGTGACGACGTCGAAATGGGCCGAAGTTTGACAGGTTTATTGGAAACGGCCCGAGAAATTGGACTCGGGGCACAGACCCGGGTTCACGGGATTTCAGCCACATTCCTTCATTTAGGCCTCCGAATAATTAATTTCTGCATTAATTATGTCAGTTTGAAGAAGTGTTGTACAGAAAATTAACAACGTAAAACCGCACCAGGGTCAATTTTGTCATTTGTCGTGACGACGTCGAAATGGGCCGAAGTTTGACAGGTTTATTGGAAACGGCCCGAGAAATTGGACTCGGGGCACAGACCCGGGTTCACGGGATTTCAGCCACATTCCTTCATTTAGGCCTCCGAATAATTAATTTCTGCATTAATTATGTCAGTTTGAAGAAGTGTTGTACAGAAAATTAACAACGTAAAACCGCACCAGGGTCAATTTTGTCATTTGTCGTGACGACGTCGAAATGGGCCGAAGTTTGACAGGTTTATTGGAAACGGCCCGAGAAATTGGACTCGGGGCACAGACCCGGGTTCACGGGATTTCAGCCACATTCCTTCATTTAGGCCTCCGAATAATTAATTTCCGTATTAATTATGTCAGGTTGAAGAAGTGTTGGACAGAAAATTAACAATGCAAAACCACACCAGGGGCAATTTCTTCATTTGTCACGATGGTGTCAGAATGATTCGAAATTTTGCAGGTTGATTGGAAACGGCCCTAGAAGTTGGACTTTGGCTAGGACCCGAGATCTCGAGATTTTAGCCAAATTTCTTTGTTTAGGGCTCCGAATAATTGATTTCCATATTAATTATGTCAGATTGAAGAAGTGTTGGACAGAAAATTAAGAAAAGAAAAATTGCACTAGTGGCAATTTCGTCATTTGTCGTGACGGTGTCGGAATGGGCCGAAGTTTGGCTGGTTGATTGGAAACGACCCGAGAAATTGGACTCGGGGCACAGCCCCGGGATCACGGGATTTTTGCCAAATTTCTTTGTTTAGGTCTCTGAATAATTAATATCTGTATTAATTATGTCAGGTTGAAGATGTGTCGGACAGAAAATTAAAAAAGAAAAACCGCACCAGGGGCAATTTCTTCATTTGTCGCGACGGTGTCGAAATGGCAGAAGTTTGACAGGTTGATTGGAACCTGCCCGAGAACTTGGACTCGGGGCACAGACCCAGGTTCACGGGATTTTAACCAAATTCCTTCATTTAGGCCTCCGAATAATTAA
>NW_019250269.1:132598-143417 GCF_002742605.1 Olea europaea var. sylvestris
TTTGTCGCGATGGCGTCGGAATGGGCCGAAATTTGGCTGTTTGATTAGAAACGGCCCCAGAATTGGACTCGGGGCACAGACCCTGGATCACGGGATTTTAGCCAAATTCCATCATTTAGGCCTCCGAATAATTAATTTCCGTATTAATTATGTCAGGTTGAAGATGGGTTGGACAGAAAATTGACAACGCAAAATCGCACCAGGGGTAATTTTGTCATTGGTCGCGACGGTGTCGGAATGGGCCGAAATTTGGCAGGTTGATTGGAAATAGCCTGACAAATTGCTCTCGAGGCACAGACCCGGGATCACGGAATTTTATCCAAATTCGTTCGCTTAGACCTCCGAATAATTAATTTTCGTATTAATTATGTCAGGTTGAAGATGTGTTGGACAGAAAATTAACAACGCAAAATCGCACCCGGGGTAATTTCGTCATCTGTCGCGACGGTATCGGAATGGGCTGAAATTTCGCAGGTTGATTGGAAACGGGCTCAGAAATTGGAGTCGGGGCACAAACCCGGGATCACGAGATTTTAGCCAAAATCCTTCGTTTAGGCCTTCAAATAATTAATTTCCATATTAATTATGTTAGGTTGAAGCGGTGTTGGACAGAAAATTAAAAAAGAAAACCCGCACTAGGGGCAATTTCGTCATTTGTCGCGATGGCGTCGAAATGGGCCGAAATTTGGCCGGTTGATTGGAAACGACCCCAAAAATTGGACTCGGGGCACATACCCGGGATGACGGGATTATAGCCAAATTCCTTCGTTTAGGCCTCTGAATAATTAATTTTCGTATTAATTATGTCAGGTTGAAGAAGTGTTGGACAGAAAATTAACAAGCAAAACCACACCTGGGGCAATTTCTTCATTTATCACGACGGTGTCGGAATGGGTCGAAATTTGGTCGGTTGATTGGAAACGGGATTTTGGGCAAATTCCTTCGTTTAGGCCTTCAAATAATTAATTTCCATATTAATTATGTTAGGTTACAGAAGTGTTGGACAGAAAATTAAAAAAGAAAAACCGCACCAGGGGCAATTTCGTCATTTGTCGCGACGGTATTGGAATGGGTCGAAATTTGGCAAGTTGATTGGAAACGGCCCTAGAAATTGGACTCGGGGCACAGACCCGGGGTCATGGGATTTTAGCTAAATACTTTCGTTTAGGCATATGAATAATTAATTTTCGTATTAATTATGTTAGGTTGAAGAAGTGTTGGACAGAAAATTAACAACGCAAAACCGTACCAGGGGTAATTTTGTCATTTGTCGCGACGGCATCGGAAAGGGCCGAAATTTGGCAGGTTGACTGGAAACGGCCCCAGAAATTGGACTCGGGGCACAGACCCGGGATCACAGGATTTTAGCCAAATTCCTTCGTTTAGGCCTCCAAATAATTAATTACCGTATTAATTATGTTAGGTTGAAGAAGTGTTGGACAGAAAATTAACAACGCAAAACCGTACCAGGGGTAATTTTGTATTTGTCGTGACGGCATCGGAAAGGGCCGAAATTTGGCAGGTTGACTGGAAACGGCCCCAGAAATTGGAGTCGGGGCACAATCTTGGGATCACAGGATTTTAGCCAAATTCCTTCGTTTAGGCCTCCAAATAATTAATTTCCATATTAATTATGTTACGTTGAAGAAGTTTTGGATAGAAAATTAAAAAAGAAAAACCACACCAAGGGCAATTTTGTCATTTGTCACGACAGTGTCGGAATGGGCCTAAATTTGGCAGGTTGATTGGAAACGGGCTCAGAAATTGGAGTCGGGGCACAGACCCGGGATCACGGGATTTTAGCCAAATTCTTTCGTTTAGGCTTCCAAATAATTATTTTCCATATTAATTATGTTAGGTTGAAGAAGTGTAGGATAGAAAATTAAAAAGAAAAACCGCACCAGGGGCAATTTCGTCATTTGTCGCGGTGGTGTCGGAATGGACCGAAATTTGGCAGGTTGATTGGAAACGGCCCGAGAAATTGGACGCGGGGCACAAACCCGGGATCACGGGATTTTAGCCAAATTCCTTCGTTTAGGCCTCCGAATAATTAATTTCCGTATTAATTATGTTAGGTTGAAGAAGTGTCGGACAGAAAATTAAAAACGCAAAACCGCACCAGAGGCAATTTTGTCATTTGTCGCGATGGTGTCGGAATGGGCCGAAATTTGGCAGGTTGATTGGAAACGGCCCGAGAAATTGGACTCGGGGCAAAGACCTGGGATCACGGGATGTTAGCCAAATTCCTTCGTTTAGGCCTCCAAATAATTAATTTTCGTATTATTTATGTCAGGTTGAAGATGCGTTGGATAGAAAATTAACAACACAAAACTTCAAGAGGGGCAATTTCGTCTTTTCTTGTGACGGTGTCGGAGTGGGCGAAATTTTGGAAGGTTGATTGGAAACGGCTCCAGAAATTGGACTAGAGGCACAGACCCGGGATCATGGGATTTTAGCTAAATTCGTTCGTTTAGGCCTCCGAATAATTAATTTTCGCATTAATTAGGTCAGGTTGAAGATGTGTTGGACAGAAAATTAACAACGCAAAACCGCACCAGGGGCAATTTCGTCATTTATCGCGAGGGTGTTTGAATGGGCTGAGATTTGGCAGGTTGATTGAAAACGGGCTCAGAAATTGGATTTGGGGCACAGACCCGGGTTCAAAGGATTTTAGCCAAATTCCTTCGTTTAGGCCTCCAAATAATTAATTTCCTTATTAATTATGTCAGTTTGAAGAAGTGTTGGACAAAAAATTAACAGCGCAAAACCGCACCAGAAACAATTTTGTCATTTGTCGCGACGGTGTCAGAATGGGCCGAAATTTGGCTGGTTGATTGGAAACGGCCCGCGAAATTGGACTCGGGGCAAAGACCCGGGATCACGGGATGTTAGCCAAATTCCTTCGTTTAGGCCTTCGAATAATTAATTTTTGTATTAATTATGTCAGGTTGAAGATGTGTTGGATAGAAAATTAACAACACAAAACTTCACGAGGGGCAATTTCGTCTTTTCTTGCGACGGTGTCGGAGTGGGCCAAATTTTGGAAGGTTGATTGGAAACAGCTCCAGAACTTGGACTAGAGGCACAGACCCGGGATCATGGGATTTTAGCCAAATTCGTTCGTTTAGGCCTCCGAATAATTAATTTTCGCATTAATTAGGTCAGGTTGAAAATGTGTTGGACAAAAAATTAACAATGCAAAACCGCACCAGGGGCAATTTCGTCATTTATCGCGAGGGTGTTTGAATGGGCTGAAATTTGGTAGGTTGATTGAAAACGGGCTCAGAAATTGGATTTGGGGCACAGACCCGGGTTCACAGGATTTTAGCCAAATTCCTTCGTTTAGGCCTCTGAATAATTAATTTTCGTATTAATTATGTCAGGTTGAAGAAGTGTTGGACAGTAAATTAACAACGCAAAACCGCACCTGGGGCAATTTCGTCATTTATCGCGACGGTGTCGGAATGGGCCGAAATTTGGCAGGTGGATTGGAAACGGCTCGAGAAATTGGACTCGGGGCATGGACCCGAGATCACGGGATTTTAGCCAAATTCCTTCGTTTAGGCCTCTGAATAATTAATTTTCGTATTAATTATGTCAGGTTGAAGAAGTGTTGGACAGTAAATTAACAACGCAAAACCGCACCTGGGGCAATTTCGTCATTTATCGCGACGGTGTCGGAATGGGCCGAAATTTGGCAGGTGGATTGGAAACGGCTCGAGAAATTGGACTCGGGGCA
Source organism: Olea europaea var. sylvestris (assembly GCF_002742605.1). NCBI lineage: Eukaryota > Viridiplantae > Streptophyta > Magnoliopsida > Lamiales > Oleaceae > Olea > Olea europaea. The sequence goes on from NW_019250269.1 coordinate 136,338, forward strand.
TGGACCCGAGATCACGGGATTTTAGCCAAATTCCTTCGTTTAGGCCTCTGAATAATTAATTTTCGTATTAATTATGTCAGGTTGAAGAAGTGTTGGACAGTAAATTAACAACGCAAAACCGCACCTGGGGCAATTTCGTCATTTATCGCGACGGTGTCGGAATGGGCCGAAATTTGGCAGGTGGATTGGAAACGGCTCGAGAAATTGGACTCGGGGCATGGACCCGAGATCACGGGATTTTAGCCAAATTCCTTCGTTTAGGCCTCTGAATAATTAATTTTCGTATTAATTATGTCAGGTTGAAGAAGTGTTGGACAGTAAATTAACAACGCAAAACCGCACCTGGGGCAATTTCGTCATTTATCGCGACGGTGTCGGAATGGGCCGAAATTTGGCAGGTGGATTGGAAACGGCTCGAGAAATTGGACTCGGGGCATGGACCCGAGATCACGGGATTTTAGCCAAATTCCTTCGTTTAGGCCTCTGAATAATTAATTTTCGTATTAATTATGTCAGGTTGAAGAAGTGTTGGACAGTAAATTAACAACGCAAAACCGCACCTGGGGCAATTTCGTCATTTATCGCGACGGTGTCGGAATGGGCCGAAATTTGGCAGGTGGATTGGAAACGGCTCGAGAAATTGGACTCGGGGCATGGACCCGAGATCACGGGATTTTAGCCAAATTCCTTCGTTTAGGCCTCTGAATAATTAATTTTCGTATTAATTATGTCAGGTTGAAGAAGTGTTGGACAGTAAATTAACAACGCAAAACCGCACCTGGGGCAATTTCGTCATTTATCGCGACGGTGTCGGAATGGGCCGAAATTTGGCAGGTGGATTGGAAACGGCTCGAGAAATTGGACTCGGGGCATGGACCCGAGATCACGGGATTTTAGCCAAATTCCTTCGTTTAGGCCTCTGAATAATTAATTTTCGTATTAATTATGTCAGGTTGAAGAAGTGTTGGACAGTAAATTAACAACGCAAAACCGCACCTGGGGCAATTTCGTCATTTATCGCGACGGTGTCGGAATGGGCCGAAATTTGGCAGGTGGATTGGAAACGGCTCGAGAAATTGGACTCGGGGCATGGACCCGAGATCACGGGATTTTAGCCAAATTCCTTCGTTTAGGCCTCTGAATAATTAATTTTCGTATTAATTATGTCAGGTTGAAGAAGTGTTGGACAGTAAATTAACAACGCAAAACCGCACCTGGGGCAATTTCGTCATTTATCGCGACGGTGTCGGAATGGGCCGAAATTTGGCAGGTGGATTGGAAACGGCTCGAGAAATTGGACTCGGGGCATGGACCCGAGATCACGGGATTTTAGCCAAATTCCTTCGTTTAGGCCTCTGAATAATTAATTTTCGTATTAATTATGTCAGGTTGAAGAAGTGTTGGACAGTAAATTAACAACGCAAAACCGCACCTGGGGCAATTTCGTCATTTATCGCGACGGTGTCGGAATGGGCCGAAATTTGGCAGGTGGATTGGAAACGGCTCGAGAAATTGGACTCGGGGCATGGACCCGAGATCACGGGATTTTAGCCAAATTCCTTCGTTTAGGCCTCTGAATAATTAATTTTCGTATTAATTATGTCAGGTTGAAGAAGTGTTGGACAGTAAATTAACAACGCAAAACCGCACCTGGGGCAATTTCGTCATTTATCGCGACGGTGTCGGAATGGGCCGAAATTTGGCAGGTGGATTGGAAACGGCTCGAGAAATTGGACTCGGGGCATGGACCCGAGATCACGGGATTTTAGCCAAATTCCTTCGTTTAGGCCTCTGAATAATTAATTTTCGTATTAATTATGTCAGGTTGAAGAAGTGTTGGACAGTAAATTAACAACGCAAAACCGCACCTGGGGCAATTTCGTCATTTATCGCGACGGTGTCGGAATGGGCCGAAATTTGGCAGGTGGATTGGAAACGGCTCGAGAAATTGGACTCGGGGCATGGACCCGAGATCACGGGATTTTAGCCAAATTCCTTCGTTTAGGCCTCTGAATAATTAATTTTCGTATTAATTATGTCAGGTTGAAGAAGTGTTGGACAGTAAATTAACAACGCAAAACCGCACCTGGGGCAATTTCGTCATTTATCGCGACGGTGTCGGAATGGGCCGAAATTTGGCAGGTGGATTGGAAACGGCTCGAGAAATTGGACTCGGGGCATGGACCCGAGATCACGGGATTTTAGCCAAATTCCTTCGTTTAGGCCTCTGAATAATTAATTTTCGTATTAATTATGTCAGGTTGAAGAAGTGTTGGACAGTAAATTAACAACGCAAAACCGCACCTGGGGCAATTTCGTCATTTATCGCGACGGTGTCGGAATGGGCCGAAATTTGGCAGGTGGATTGGAAACGGCTCGAGAAATTGGACTCGGGGCATGGACCCGAGATCACGGGATTTTAGCCAAATTCCTTCGTTTAGGCCTCTGAATAATTAATTTTCGTATTAATTATGTCAGGTTGAAGAAGTGTTGGACAGTAAATTAACAACGCAAAACCGCACCTGGGGCAATTTCGTCATTTATCGCGACGGTGTCGGAATGGGCCGAAATTTGGCAGGTGGATTGGAAACGGCTCGAGAAATTGGACTCGGGGCATGGACCCGAGATCACGGGATTTTAGCCAAATTCCTTCGTTTAGGCCTCTGAATAATTAATTTTCGTATTAATTATGTCAGGTTGAAGAAGTGTTGGACAGTAAATTAACAACGCAAAACCGCACCTGGGGCAATTTCGTCATTTATCGCGACGGTGTCGGAATGGGCCGAAATTTGGCAGGTGGATTGGAAACGGCTCGAGAAATTGGACTCGGGGCATGGACCCGAGATCACGGGATTTTAGCCAAATTCCTTCGTTTAGGCCTCTGAATAATTAATTTTCGTATTAATTATGTCAGGTTGAAGAAGTGTTGGACAGAAAATTAACAACGCAAAACCGCACCTGGGGCAATTTCGTCATTTATCGCAACGGTGTTGGAATGGGTCGAAATTTGGTCGGTTGATTGGAAATGGGATTTTGGGAAAATTCCTTCGTTTAGGCCTTCAAATAATTAATTTCCATATTAATTATGTTAGGTGGCAGAAGTGTTGGACAGAAAATTAAAAAAGAAAAACCGCATCAGTGGCAATTTAGTCATTTGTCGCGACGGTGTCGGAATGGGCCGAAATTTGGCAGGTTGATTGGAAACGGGCTCAGAAATTGGAGTCGGGGCACAGACCTGGGATCACGGGATTTTAGGCAAATTCCTTCATTTAGGCCTCCAAATAATTAATTTCCATATTAATTATGTGAGGTTGAAGAAGTGTTGGACAGAAAATTAAAAAAGAAAAATCGCACCAGGGGCAATTTCTTCATTTGTCGCGACGGTGTCGTAATGGGCCAAAATTTGTCAGGTTGATTAGAAACGACCCGAGAAATTGGACTCGGGGCACAGACCCAGATCACGGGATTTTAGCCAAATTCTTTCGTTTAGGCCTCCGAATAATTAATTTCCGTTTTAATTATGTAAGGTCGAAGAAGTGTTGGATAGAAAATTAAAAATGCAAAACCGCACCAGGGGCGATTTCGCCATTTGTTGCGACGTTGTCGGAATGGGCCGAAATTTGGCAGGATGATTGGAAAGGGCCCCAGAAATTGGGCTCAGGACACAGACCCGGGATCATGGGATTTTAGCCAAATTCCATCGTTTAGGCCTTCGAATAATTAATTTATGTATTAATTATGTCGGGTTGAAGATGTGTCGGACAGAAAATTGACAGCGCAAAACAGCACCAGGGGTAATTTTGTCATTGGTCGCGACGATGTCAGAATGGGTCGAAATTTGGCAGGTTGATTGGAAACGGCCTGACAAATTAGACTCAGGGCACAAACTCGGGATCACTGGATTTTAGCCAAATTTCTTCGCTTGGGCCTCCGAATAATTAGTTTTCGTATTAATTATGTCAGGTTAAAGATGTGTTGGACAGAAAATTAACAACGTAAAACTGCAGAAGGGGCAATTTCGTCATTTGTCGCGATCGTGTCGAAATGGACCAAAATGTGGAAAGTTGGTTGGAAACGGGCTCAGAAATTGGAGTTGGGACACAAACTCGAGATCACGGGATTTTAGCCAAATTCCTTCGTTTAGGCCTCCGAATAATTAATTTCCTTATTAATTATGTCAGTTTGAAGAAGTGTTGGACAGAAAATTAACAACGCAAAATCGCACCAGAGGCAATTTTGTCATTTGTCGCGACGTTGTCGGAATGGGCCGAAATTTGGCTGGTTGATTGGAAACGGCCCGAGAAATTGGACTCGGGGCAAAGACCCGGGATCACGGGATGTTAGCCAAATTCCTTCGTTTAGGCCTTCGAATAATTAATTTTCGTATTAATTATGTCAGGTTGAAGATGTGTTGGATAGAAAATTAACAACACAAAACTTCACGAGGGGCAATTTCGTCGTTTCTCACGACGGTGTCGGAGTGGGCCAAAATTTGGAAGGTTGATTGGAAACGGCTCCAGAAATTGGACTAGAGGCACAGACCCGGGATCATGGGATTTTAGCCAAATTCATTCGTTTAGGACTCCGAATAATTAATTTTCGTATTAACTAGGTCAGGTTGAAGATGTGTTGGACAGAAAATTAACAACGCAAAATTGCACCAGGGGCAATTTCGTCATTTATCGCGAGGGTGTTGGAATGGGCTGAAATTTGGCAGGTTGATTGAAAACGGGCTCAGAAATTGGATTTGGGGCACGGACCCGGTTTCACAGGATTTTAGCCAAATTCCTTCGTTTAGGCTTCCGAATAATTAATTTCCGTATTAATTATGTTAGGTTGAAGAAGTGTCGGACAAAAAATAAACAACACAAAACCGCACCTGGGGCAATTTCGTCATTTATTGCGACGATGTCGGAATGGGCCGAAATTTGGCAGGTTGATTGGAAACGGCTCGAGAAATTGGACTCGGGGCACGTACCCGAGATCACGGGATTTTAGCCGAATTCCTTCATTTAGGCCTTCGAATAATTAATTTCCGTATTAATCATGTCAGGTTGAAGAAGTGTTGGACAGAAAATTGACAATGCAAAACCCCACCATGGGCAATTTCGTCATTTGTCGCGATGGTGTTGGAATAGGTCGAAACTTGGTAGGTTGATTGGAAACGGCCCCAGAAATTGGACTCGGGGCATAGACCCGAGATCACGGGATTTTAGCTAAATTCTTTCGTTCAGGCCTCCGAATAATAAATTTCCGTTTTAATTATATCAAGTTGAAGAAGTGTTGGACTGAAAATTAACAACGCAAAATCGCACCAGGGGTAATTTCGTCATTTATCACGACAGTGTCGGAATGGGCCGAAATTTGGCTGGTTGATTGGAAACGGACCCAGAAGTTGGACTTGGGGCACAAATCCGGGATCACGGGATTTTAGCCAAATTCCTTCGTTTAGGCCTCCGAATAATTAATATTCGTATTAATTATGTCTGGTTGAAGAAGTGTTGGTAAGAAAATTAACAACAAAAAACTGCACCAGGGGCAATTTTGTCATTTGTCGCGATGGCGTCGGAATGGGCCGAAATTTGGCTGTTTGATTAGAAACGGCCCCAGAATTGGACTCGGGGCACAGACCCGGGATCACGGGATTTTAGCCAAATTCCATCATTTAGGCCTCCGAATAATTAATTTTCGTATTAATTATGTCAGGTTGAAGATGGGTTGGACAGAAAATTGACAACGCAAAACCGCACCAGGGGTAATTTTGTCATTGGTCGCGACGGTGTCGAAATGGGCCGAAATTTGGCAGGTTGATTGGAAACGGCCTGACAAATTGCACTCGAGGCACAGACCCGGGATCACGGAATTTTATCCAAATTCGTTCGCTTAGGCCTCCGAATAATTAATTTTCGTATTAATTATGTCAGGTTGAAGATGTGTCGGACAGAAAATTAGAACGTAAAATCGCACCCGGGGTAATTTCGTCATCTGTCACGACGGTATCGGAATGGGCTGAAATTTTGCAAGTTGATTGGAAACGGGCTCAGAAATTGGAGTCGGGGTACAAACCCGGGATCACGAGATTTTAGCCAAATTCCTTCGTTTAGGCCTTCAAATAATTAATTTCCATATTAATTATGTTAGGTTGAAGCAGTGCTGGATAGAAAATTAAAAAAGAAAACCCACAATAGGGGCAATTTCGTCTTTTGTCGCAATGGTGTCGAAATGGGTCGAAATTTGGCCGGTTGATTGGAAACGACCCCAGAAATTGGACTCGGGGCACATACCCGGGATGACGGGATTTTAGCTAAATTCCTTCGTTTAGGCCTCTGAATAATTAATTTTCGTATTAATTATGTCAAGTTGAAGAAGTGTTGGACAGAAAATTAACAACGCAAAACCGCACCTGGGGAAATTTCGTCATTTATCGCGACGGTGTCGGAATGGGTCGAAATTTGGTCGGTTGATTGGAAATGGGATTTTGGGCAAATTCCTTCGTTTAGGCCTTCAAATAATTAATTTCCATATTAATTATGTTAGGTTGCAGAAGTGTTGGACAGAAAATTAAAAAAGAAAAACCGCACCAGTGGCAATTTCGTCATTTGTCGCGATGGTATCGGAATGGGCCGAAATTTGGCAGGTTGATTGGAAACGGGCTCAGAAATTGGAGTCGGGGCACAGACCTGGGATCATGGGATTTTAGGCAAATTCCTTCGTTTAGGCCTCCAAATAATTAATTTCCATATTAATTATATGAGGTTGAAGAAGTGTTGGACAGAAAATTAAAAAAGAAAAATCGCACCAGGGGCAATTTCTTCATTTGTCGCGACGGTGTCGTAATGGGCCGAAATTTGGCAGGTTGATTGGAAACGACCCAAGAAATTGGACTCGGGGCACAGATCCAGATCACGGGATTTTGGCCAAATTCTTTCGTTTAGACCTCCGAATAATTAATTTCCGTTTTAATTATGAAGGTCGAAGAAGTGTTGGACAGAAAATTAAAAACGCAAAATTGCACCTGGGGCGATTTCGCCATTTGTCGCGACGGTGTCGGAATGGGCCGAAATTTGGCGGGTTGATTGG
>NW_019250269.1:143939-146364 GCF_002742605.1 Olea europaea var. sylvestris
AGAAGTGTTGGATAGAAAATTAAGAAAAGAAAAATCGCACCAGTGGCAATTTCGTCATTTGTCGCGACAGTGTCGGAATGGGTCAAAATTTGGCAGGTTGATTGGAAACGGCCCCGAGAAATTGGACTCGGGGTACAGACCCGGGATCATGGGATTTTAGCCAAATTCCTTCTTTTAGGTCTCCAAATAATTAATTTTCGTATTAATTATGTCAGGTTGAAGATGTGTTGGAAAGAAAATTAAAAAACAAAAACCGCACCAGGAGCAATTTCTTCATTTGTCACGACGGTGTTGTAATGGGCCGAAATTTAGCAGGTTGATTGGAAACGACCCGAGAAATTGGACTCGAGGCATAGACCCAGGATCACGGGATTTTAGCCAAATTCCTTCGTTTAGGCCTCCGAATAATTAATTTCCGTTTTAATTATGTCAGGTTGAAGAAGTGTTGGACAGAAAATTAAAAACACAAAACCGCACCAGGGGGAAATTGCGCCATTTGTCGCCACGGTGTCGGAATGGGCCGAAATTTGGTAGGTTGATTGGAAATGGCCCCAGAAATTGGGCTTGCGGCACAGACCCGGGATCACGGGATTTTAGCTAAATTCCTTCGTTTAGGCCTCCGAATAATTAATTTCCATATTAATTATGTTGGATAGAAGAAGTGTTGGATAGAAAAATTAACCATCCAAAATCGTACCGGGGGCAATTTCATCATTTTTGGCGACGGTGTCGGAATGGTCAAAAGTTTCGCAAGTTGAATGGAAAAGGCCTCACAAATTGGACTCGGGATTGGACTCGAGATCTCGAGATTTTAGCCAAATTCATTCGTTTAGGCCTCCGAATAATTAATTTTCGTATTAATTATGTCAGGTTTAAGAAGTGTTGGATAGAAAATTAAGAAAAGAAAAAATGCACCAATGGCAATTTCGTCATTTGTCGCCACGGTGTCGAAATGCGCCAAAATTTAGCAGGTTGATTGGTGACGGCTCGAGAAATTGGACTATGGGCACAGACCCGGGATCACGAGATTTCAACCAAATTCCTTCGTTTAGGCCTCCGAATAACTAATTTCCGTATTAATTATGTCAGTATGAAGAAGTATTGGACAAAAAATTAACAACGCAAAATCGAACTAGGGGCGATTTTCCTATTTGTCGCGACGGTGTCGAAATGGGCCGAAATTAGGTAGGTTGATTGGAAACGGGCTCAGAAATTGGAGTCGGAGCACAGGCCTGGGATCACGGGATTTTAACCAAATTCCTTCGTTTAGGCCTCCAATTAATTAATTTCTATATTAATTATGTTAGGTCGAAGAAGTGTTTGACAGAAAATTAAAAAAGAAAAACCACACCAGGGGCAATTTCGTCATTTGTCGCGACGTTGTCGGAATGGGCCGAAATTTCGCAGGTTGATTGGAAATGGCCCGAGAAATTGGACTCGGGGTACAGACCCGGGATCATGAGATTTTAGCCAAATTCCTTCGTTTAGGCCTCCGAATAATTAATTTCCATAATAATTATGTCGGGTTGAAGAAGTGTTGGACAGAAAATTAAAAATGAAAAACCGCACTAGGGCCAATTTCGTCATTTGTCGTGGCGGTATCAGAATGGGCCACATTTTGGCAGGTTGATTGGAAACTGCCCTAGAAATTGGACTCGAAACAAAGACCCCGGATCACGGGATTTTGGCCAAATTCCTGCGTTTAGACCTCCGAATAATTATTTTCCGCATTAATTATGTCAGGTTGAAGAAGTGTTGGACAGAAAATTAACAACTCAAAACTGCACCAAGCGCGACATCGCCATTTGTCGCGATGGTGTCGGAATGGGCCGAAATTTTGCAGGTTGATTGGAAACAAACCGAGAAATTGGACTCGGGGCACAAACCCAGGATAACAGGATTTCAGCCAAATTCCTTTGTTTAGGCCTCTGAATAACTAATCTCCGTATTAATTATGTTAGGTTGAAGAAGTGTTGGACAAAAAATTAACAAAGCAAAACCACACAAGGGGCAATTTCGTTACTTGTTGCGATGGTGTCGAAATGGGCTGAAATTTGGCAGGTTGATTGAAAACGGGCTTAGAAATTGGAGTCGGAGCACAGACCCGGGATCACGGGATTTGAGCCAAATTCCTTCGTTTAGGCCTCCAAATAATTGATTTCCATATTAATTATGTTAGGTTGAAGAAGTGTCGGATAGAAAACTAAAAAAGAAAAACCGCACCAGGGGCAATTTCGTCATTTGTCACAACGGTGTCGGAATGGGTCGAAATTTGGCAGATTGATTGGAAATGACCCAGAAATTAGAGTCGGGGCACAGACCCCGGGATCACGGGATTATAACCAAATTTCTTCGTTTAGGCCTCCGAATAATTAATTTCCGTATTAATTATGTCAGGTTGAAGAAGTGTTGGACAGAAAATTAA
>NW_019250269.1:151536-162804 GCF_002742605.1 Olea europaea var. sylvestris
CCAAATAATTAATTTTCGTATTAATTATGTCAGGTTGAAGAAGTGTTGGACAGAAGATTAACAACGCAAAATCGTACCAGGGGCAATTTCGTCATATGTCGCGACAGTGTTGGAATGGGCTGAAATTTGGCAAGGTGATTGGAAACGGCCCTAGAAATTGGACTCGGGGCACAAACCCGGGATCACGGGATTTTAGCCAAATTCCTTCGTTTAGGCCTCTGAATAATTAATTTTCGCATTAATTATGTCAGGTGGAAAGATGTGTTGGACAGAAAATTAACAACGTAAAGCCGCACCAGGGGCAATTTCTTCATTTGTCGCAATGGTGTCAGAATGGGCCAAAATTCGGCTGGTTGGTTGGAAACGGGCTCAGAAATTAGAGTCAGGGCACAAACCCGGGATCGCGGGATTTTAGCCAAATTCCTTCGTTTGGGCCTCCGAATAATTAATTTCCATATTAATTATGTTAGCTTGAAGAAGTGTTGGACAGAAAACTTAAAAAGAAAATCCGCACCAATGGCAATTTCGTCATTTGTCACGACGGTGTCGGAATGGGCCGAAATTTGGCTGGTCGATTGGAAACTGCCCCCGAAACTGGACTCGAGGCACAGAGCCCGGATTACGGGATTTTAACCAGATTCCTTCGTTTGGGCCTCCAAATAATTAATTTTCGTATTAATTATGTCAGGTTGAAGATGTGTTGGTCAGAAAATTAACAACGCAAAATCGCACCAGGGGCAATTTCATCATTTGTCGCGACGGTGTTGGAATGGGCCAAAATTTGGCCAGCTGATTGGAAACGGCCGCAAAAATTGGACTCGGGGCACGGACCCTAGATCACTGGATTTTAGCCAAATTCCTTCGTTTAGACCTCCGAATAATTAATTTTCGTATTAATTATGTCCGGTTGAAGATGTGTTGGACAGAAAATTAAAAACGCAAGACAGCACCAGGGGCAATTTTGTCATTTACCGCGACGATGTCAAAATGGGCCGAAGTTTTGCAGGTTGATTGGAAACGGCCCGAGAAATTGGGCTCAGAGCACAGACCCGAGATCAAGGGATATTAGCCAGATTCCTTCGTTTAGGCCTCCGAATAATTAATTTCTGTTTTAATTATGTCAGGTTGAAGATGTATTGGACAAATAATTAACAACGCAAAACCGCACTAGGGGCAATTTCTTCATTTGTCATGACGGTGTCGGAATGGGCCGAAATTTAGAAGGTTGATTGGAAACAGCCCCAGAAATTGGACTCCGGGCACAGACCCGGAATCATGGGATTTTAGCCAAATTCCTTCATTTAGGCCTTCGAATAATTAATTTACATAGTAATTATGTCAGGTTGAAGAGGTGTTGGACAGAAAATTAAAAAAGAAAAACCGCACCGGTGGCAATTTCGTCATTTGTCGCGACGGTGTCGGAATGGGCCGAAATTTGGCTGGTTCATTGGAAACTGCCCCAGAAATAAGACTGGGGCATAGACCCGGGATCACGGGATTTTAGCCAGATTCCTTCGTTTAGGCCTCCGAATAATTAATTTACGTATTAATTATGTCAGGTTGAAGATGTGTTGGACAGAAAACTAACAACACAAAATCGCACCAGGGGCAATTTCGTCATTTGTCACGACGGTGTCGGAACGGGCCGTAATTTGGCAGGTTGATTGGAAACGACCCCAGAAATTGGAGTCGGGGCACAGACTCAGGATCACGGGATTTTTCACCAAATTCCTTTGTTTAGGCCTCCGAATAATGAATTTTCGTATTAATTATGTTAGTTTGAAGAAGTGTTGGACAGAAAATTAACAACACAAAACTGCACTAGGGGCAATTTTACTCATTTGCCATGACGGTTTCGGAATGGGCCGAAATTTGGCAGGTTGATTGGAAATGGCTCTAGAAATTGGAGTCAGGGCACAGACCCGAGATCATGGGATTTTAGCCAAATTCATTCGTTTTGGCCTCCGAATAATTTATTTTCGTATTAATTATGTCAGGTTGAAGAAGTGTTGGACAGAAAGTTATCAATGCAAAACCACACCAGGGGCAATTTAGTCATTTGCCGCGACTGTATCGGAATGCGCCTAAACTTGGCAGGTTGATTGGAAACGGCCCTAGAAATTAGACTCAGGGCACAGACCCAGGGTCACGGGATTTGAGCCAAATTCTTTCGTTTAGGCCTTCGAATAATTAATTTCCGTATTAATTATGTCAGGTTGAAGAAGTGTTGGACAGAAAATTAACAACCCAAAATCGCACCATGGATAATTTCATCCTTTGTCGTGACAGTGTCGGAATAGGCTAAAATTTGGCTGGTTGATTGGAAACAGTCCCAGAATTTGGACTCGAGGTACAGACCCGGGATCATGGGATTTTAGCCAAATTCCGTCGTTTAGGCCTCGGAATAATTAATTTTCGTATTAATTATGTCAGGTTGAAGAAGAGTTGGAAAGAAAATTAACAACACAAAACGGTACCAGGGGCAATTTTGTCATTTGTCGCGACGGCATCGGAATTGGCAGAAATTTGGCAGGCTGATTGGAAACGGCCTGACAAATTGGACTCAAGGCACAGACCCAGGATCACGGGATTTTAGCCAAATTCCGTCCTTTAGGCCTCCAAATAATTAATTTCCATATTAATTTTGTTAGGTTGAAGAAGTGTTGGACAGAAAATCGAAAAAAGAAAAACCTCACCAAGGGCAATTTCATCATTTGTCGCGACATTGTCGGAATGGGCCGAAATTTGGCAGGTTGATTGGAAACGGGCTCAGAAATTGGAGTCGAGGCACAGACCCGGGATCACAGGATTTTAGCCAAATTCTTTCGTTTAGGCCTCGAAATAATTAATTTCCACATCAATTATGTTAGGTTGAAGAAATGTTGGACTGAAAATTAAAAAAGAAAAACCGCACCAGGGGCAATTTCATCATTTATTGCGACGGTGTCGAAATGGGCCGAAATTTGGCAGGTTGATTGGAAACGGCTCGAGAAATTGGTCTCGGGACACATGCCCGGGATCACAGGATTTTAGCCAAATTCCTTCGTTAGGCCTTTGAATAATTAATTTTCGTATTAATCATGTCAGGTTGAAGAAGTGTTGGACAGAAAATTGACAACGCAAAACCGCACCAGGGGCAATTTCGTCATTTGTCGCGACCGTTTCGGAATGGGCGAAATTTGGCAGGTTGATTGGAAACGGCCCCAGAAATTGGACTCGGAGTACAGACCCAGGATCACGGGATTTTAGCCAAATTATTTCGTTTAGGCCTACGAATAATTTATTTCCGTATTAATTATGTCAGGTTGAAGAAGTATTGGACAGAAAATTAACAACGCAATACCGCACCAGGGGTAATTTCGTCATTTGTCGCGACGGTGTCGAAATGAGCTGAAATTTGGCCGGTTGATTGGAAACGGCCCCAGAAGTTGGAGTCGGGGCACAGACCCGGGATCACGGGATTTTAGGCAAATTTCTTCATTTAGGCCTCCTCATAATTAATTTCCTTATTAATTATGCTAGGTTGAAGAAGTGTTGGACAGAAAATTAAAAAAGAAAAACCGCACCAGGGGCAATTTCGTCATTTGTCGCGACGGTGTCGGAATGGGCCGAAATTTGGCAGGTTGATTGGAAACGGGCTCAAAAATTGGAGTCGGGGAACAGACCCATTATCACGGGATTTTAGGCAAATTCCTTCTTTTAGGATTCCAAATAATTCATTACCATATTAATTATGTTAGGTTGAAGAAGTGTTGGACAGAAAATTAAAAAAGAAAAATCGCACCAGGGGCAATTTCGTTATTTGTCGCGACGGTGTCGGAATGGGCCGAAATTTGGCCGGTTGATTGGAAACGACTCAAGAAATTGGACTCGGGGCGCAGACCCGGGATAGCGGGATTTTAGCCAAATTCCTTCGTTTAGGTCTCCGAATAATTAATTCTCGTATTAATTATGTCAGGTTGAAGAAGTGTTGGAAAGAAAATTAGCAACACAAAACAGCACCAGGGGCAATTTTTTTCATTTGTCGCGACGGCGTCGGAATTGGCCAAAATTTTGCTTGTTGATTGGAAACGACCCCAGAAATTGGACTCGGGGCACAGACCCGGGATCACAGGATTTTAGCTAAATTCCTTCGTTTAGGCCTCCAAATAATTAATTTCCATATTAATTATGTTAGGTTCAAAAATTGTTGGACAGAAAATTGAAAAAGAAAAACCACACCAGGGGCAATTTCGTCATTTGTCACGACGGTGTCGGAATGGGCTGAAATTTGGCAGGTTGATTGGAAACGGATCGAGAAATTGGACTCGGGGCACATACCCGGGATCACGGGATATTAGCCAAATTCCTTCGTTTAGGCCTCCGAATAATTAATTTCCCTATTAATTATGTCAGGTTGAAGAAGTGTTGGACAGAAAATTAACAACGTAAAACTGCTCCAGGGGTAATTTCGTCATTTGTCACGACGGTGTCGGAATGAGCCGAAATTTAGCAGGTTGATCGAAAATGGCCCTAGAAATTGTACTGGGGGCTCAGACCCGGGGTCACGGGATTTTAGCCAAATTCCTTCATTTAGGCCTCCAAATAATTAATTTCCATATTAATTATGTTAGGTTGAAAAATTGTTGGACAGAAAATTGAAAAAGGAAAACCACACCATGGGCAATTTCGTCATTTATCACGATGGTGTCCGAATGGGCCGAAATTTGGCAGGTTGATTGGAAATGGCTCGAGAAATTGGACTCGGAGCACATACTCGAGATCACGAGATATTAGCCAAATTCCATCGTTTAGGCCTCCGAATAATTAATTTCCGTATTAATTATGTCAGGTTGAAGAAGTGTTGGACAGAAAATTAACAACGCAAAACTGCACGAGGTGCAATTTCGTCATTTGTCGCATCGGTGTCGGAATGAGCCGAAATTTGGCAGGTTGATTGGAAACGGCCCTAGAAATTGTACTTGGAGCTCAGACCCGGGGTCACGGGATTTTAGCCAAATTCTTTCATTTAGGCCTCCGAATAATTAATTTCTGTATTAATTATGTTAGGTTGAAGAAGTGTTGGATAGAAAATTAACAACGCAAAACCGCACTAGGGGTAATTTCATCATTTGTCGCGACGGTGTTGGAATGGGCTGAAATTTGGCCGGTTGATTGGAAACGGTCCTAGAAGTTGGACTCGGTGCATAGACCCGAGATCATGGGATTTTAGCCAAATTCCTTTGTTTAGGCCTCCGAATAATTAATTTTCGTACTAATTATGTCAGGTTGAAGAAGTGTTGGAAAGAAAATTATCAACACAAAACCGCATCAGGGGCAATTTTGTCATTTATCGCGACGGCAACGGAGTGGGCCGAAATTTGGCTGGTTGATGGGAAAGGGCCCCAGAAATTAGACTCGAGGCACAAATCCAGGTTCACGGCATTTTAGCCAAATTCCATCGTTTAGGCCTCCGAAAAATTAATTTTCGTATTAATTATGTCAGGTTGAAGATGTTTTGGACAGAAAATTGACAACGTAAAACTTCACCAGGGGTAATTTTGTCATTGGTTGTGACGATGTCGGAATGGGCCGAAATTTGGAAGGCTGATTGGAAACGGCTTGACAAATTGGACTCGGGGCACAGACCCGGGATCACGAGATTTTAGCCAAATTCCTTCGTTTAGGCCTCCAAATAATTAATTTTCGTATTAATTATGTCTGGTTGAAGAAGTGTTCGAAAGAAAATTCACAACACAAAACTGCACTACGGGCAATTTTAACGGAATGGGCCGAAATTTGGCTGGTTGATTGGAAATAGCCCCAGAAATTGGACTCGGGGCACAGACCCAGGATCACGGGATTTTAGCCTAATTCCTTCGTTTAGGCCTCCGAATAATTAATTATCGTATTAGTTATGTCAGGTTGAAGATGTGTTGGACAGAAAATTAACAACGCAAAACCGCACCAGGGGTAATTTTGTCATTCGTCGCGACGGTGTCGGAATGGGCCAAAATTTGGCAGGTTGATTGGAAACGGCCTGACAAATTGGACTTGGGGTACAGACCCGGGATCACGAGATTTTAGCCAAATTCCTTCGTTCAGGCCTCCAAATAATTAATTTCCATATTAATTATGTTAGGTTGAAGAAGTGTTGGATAGAAAATTAAAAAAGAAAAACCGAACCAAGGGCCATTTCGTCATTTGTCGCGACGGTGTTGGAATGGGCCGAAATTTGGCAGGTTGATTGGAAACGGGCTCAGAGATTGGAGTCGGGGCACAGACCTGGGATCACGAGATTTTAGTCAAATTCTTTCATTTAGGCCTCCAAATAATTAATTTCCATATTAATTATGTTAGGTTGAAGAAGTATTGGACAGAAAATTAAAAAAGAAAAATCGCACCCGGGGCAATTTCGTCATTTGTCGCGACGGTGTCGGAATGGGCCGAAATTTGGCAGGTTGATTGGAAACGGCTCGAGAAATTAGACTCGGGGCACATACCTGGGATCACGGGATTTTAGGTAAATTCTTTCGTTTAGGCCTCCGAATAATTAATTTCCGTATTAATTATGTCAGGTTGAAGAAGTGTCGGATAAAAAATTAACAAAGCAAAATCACACCAGGGGCAATTTCATCATTTGTCGCGACAGCGTCAGAATGGGTCGAAATTTAGCAGGTTGTTTGGAAACGGCCCCAGAAGTTGGACTCGGGGTACAGACCAAGGATCACGAAATTTTAGCCAAATTCTTTCGTTTAGGCCTCCGAATACTTAATTTTCGTATTAATTATGTCCGGTTGAAGAAGTGTTGGACAGAAAATTAACAACGCAAAACCGCACCAGGGGTAATTTCGTCCTTTATCATGACAGTTTCGGAATGGGATGAAATTTGATTGGTTGATTGGAAACGGCCCCAGAAGTTGGACTCGGGGCACAGACCCGGGATCACGAGATTTTAGCCAAATTCCTTCGTTTAGGCCTCCGAATAATTAATTTTCATATTAATTATTTCAGGTTGAAGAATTGTTGGCTAGAAAATTAAATACAAAAAATCGCACCAGGGATAATTTTGTCATTTGTCGCGACGGCGTCGGAATGGGCCGAAATTTGGCTAGTTGATTGAAAACGGCCCTAGAAATTGGACTTGGGGCACAGACCCGGGATCACGGGATTTTAGTCAAATTCCTTCGTTTAGGCCTCCGAATAATTAATTTTCGTATTAATTATGTCAGGCTGAAGATGTGTTGGACAGAAAATTAACAACCCAAAACCGCACCAAGGAAATTTCGTCATTTGTCGTGACGGTGTCGGAATGGATCGAAATTTGACAAGTTGATTGGAAACGGCCCGAGAAACTGGACTCGGGGCACATACTCGGGATCACAGGATTTTAGCCAAATTCCTTCGTTTAGGTTTCCGAATAATTAATTTCCGTATTAATTATTTCAGGTTGAAGAAGTGTCGGGCAAAAAATTAGCAACGTAAAACCGAACTAGGGGCAATTTTGACATTGGTCGCGACGGTGTCGGAATGGGCCGAAATTTGGCAGGTTGATTGGAAAACGGCCCGAAAAATTGGACTCGGGGCACAGACCCGGGATCACGACATTTTAGCCAAATTCCTTCGTTTAGGCCTCCGAATAATTAATTTTCGTATTAATTATGTCAGGTTGAAGATGTGTTGGAAAAAAAATTAGCAACGCAAAGCCACATAAGGGAAAATTAGCGACGCAAAGCCACACCAGGTTGATTGGAAATGGCCCCAAAAATTGGACTCGAGGCACGGACCCTGGATCACGGGATTTTAGCCAAATTACTTCATTTAGGCCTCCGAATAATTAATTTTCGTATTAATTATGTCAGGTTGAAGATGTGTTGGACAGAAAATTAACAATGTATAACCGCACCAGGGAAAATTTCGTCATTTGTCGCGACGTTGTCGGAATGGGCCGAAATTTAACAGTTTGATTGGAAACGAGCCCAGAAATTGGACTTGGCGTATAGACCCGGGATCACGGGATTTCAGCTAAATTCCTTCGTTTAGGCCTCCGAATAATAAATTTCCACATTAATTATTTCAGGTTGAAGAAGTGTTGGACAAAAAATTAACAACGCAAAACCAAACCAGGGGCAATTTCGACATTTGTCTCGACGGTGTCGGAATGGGCCGAAATTTGGCAGGTTGATTGGAAATGGCCCGATAAATTGGACTCGGGGCACAGACCCGGGATCACGAGATTTTAGCCAAATTCCTTTGTTTAGGCCTTCTAATAATTAATTTCAGCATTAGTTATGTTAGGTTGAAGATGTGTTGGACAGAAAATTTGCAACGCAAAGCCGTTCCAGGGTCGATTTCGTCATTTGACGCGACGGTGTTGGAATGGGCCGAAATTTGGTAGGTTGATTGGAAACTGCCCCAGAAATTGGACTCGAGGCACGGACCCTGGATCACGGGATTTTAGCCAAATTCCCTCTTTTACGACTCCGAATAATTAATTTTCGTATTAATTATGTTAGGTTGAAGATGTGTTGGACAGAAAATTAACAACGCAAAATCGCACCAGGGGCAATTTCATCATTTGTCGTGACGTTTCGAAATGGGCCGAAATTTGGCAGGTTGATTGGAAACGGCCTGAGAAATTGGACTCGGGGCACTGACCCGGGATCATGAGATTTTAGCCAAATTCTTTCGTTTAGACCTTCGAATAATTAAATTCTGTATTAATTATGTCAGGTTGAAGATGTGTTGGACAGAAAATTAACAACGCAAAACTGAACCAGGGGCAATTTCATCATTTGTCGCGACGGTGTCGGAATGGGCCGAAATTTGGCAGGTTGATTGGAAACAGCCCCAGAAATTGGACTCGGGGCACAGACTTGGGATCACGCGATTTTAGTCAAATTCCTTCATTTAGGCCTCCGAATAATTTATTTTCGTATTAATTATGTCAGTTTGAAGAAAAGTTGGGCAGAAAATTAACAATGCAAAACCGCACTAGGGACAATTTTATCATTTGTCGCGACAGTGTCGAAAATGGGCCGAAATTTGGCAGGTTGATTGGAAACGGCTCTAGAAATTGGACTCGGGGCACAGACCCGGGATCACGAGATTTTAGTCAAATTCCTTCGTTTAGGCCTCCGAATAATTAATTTCCTTATTAATTATGCTAGGTTGAAGATGTGTTGGACAGAAAATTGACAACGCAAAACAGCACCAGGGGTAATTTCGTCATTGGTTGCATTGGTGTCGGAATGGGCTGAAATTCGGCAGGCTGATTGGAAATGGCCTGACAAATTGGACTCGGGGCACAGACCCGGGATCACGGGATTTTAGCCAAATTCCTTCATTTAGGCCTCCAAATAATTAATTTTCGTATTAATTATGTCTGGTTGAAGAAGTGTTCGAAAGAAAATTAACAACACAAAACCGGACTAGGGGCAATTTTGTCATTTGTCGCGACGGCAACGGAATGGGTCGAAATTTGGCTGGGTGATTGGAAACGGCCCCAGAAATTGGACTCGGGGCACAGACTTAGGATCACGAGATTTTAGCCAAATTCCTTCGTTTAGGCGTCCGAATAATTAATTACCGTATTAATTATGTCAGGTTGAAGATGTGTTGGACAGAAAATTAACAACGCAAAACCGCACCAGGGGTAATTTCGTCATTTGTCGCGATGGTGTCGAAATGGGCCGAAATTTGGCAGGTTGATTGGAAACGGCCCCAGAAATTGGACTCGGGGGACATACCCGGGATCACAAGATTTTAGTCAAATTCCTTCGTTTAGGCCTCCGAATAATTAATTTACGTATTAATTATGTTAGGTTGAAGAAGTGTTGGACGGAAAATTAACAAAGAAAAACCGCACCTGGGGCAATTTCGTCATTCGTCGTGACGGTGTCGGAATGGGCAGAAATTCGGCAGGTTGATTGGAAACGGCCCGAGAAATGGGACTCGGGGCACATACCCGGGATCACGGGATTTTAGCCAAGTTCCTTCGTTTAGGCCTCCAAATAATTAATTTCCATATTAATTATGTCACATTGAAGATGTGTTGGACAGAAAATTAACAACGCAAAATCGCACCAGGGGCAATTTCGTCATTTGTCGTGATGGTGTCGAAATGGGCCGAAATTTGGCAGGTTGATTGGAAACGGCCCCAAAAATTGGAGTCGGGGCACAGTCCCGAGATCACGGGATTTAAGCCAAATTCCTTCATTTAGGCCTAAGACTAATTAATTTTCGTATTAATTATGTCAGGTTGAAGATGAGTTGGACAGAAAATTAACAACGCAAAACCGCACCAGGGGTAATTTCGTCATTTGTCGCGACGGTGTCGGAATGGGCTGAAATTTGGCAGGTTGATTGGAAACGGGCTCAAAAATTGTAGTCAGGGCACAGACTCGGGAACACGGGATTTTAGCCAAATTCCTTCTTTACGCCTCCGAATAATTAATTTCCTTATTAATTATGCTAGTTTAAAGAAATGCTGGGTAGAAAATTAACACATAAAACCGCACCAGGGTCAATTTTGTCATTTGTCGCAACGATTTCGGAATGGGCAAAAATTTGGAATGGCCCCAGAAATTGATGTCAGGGCACAGACCCGGGATCACGGGATTTTAGCTAAATTCCTTCGTTTAGGCCTCTGAATAATTAATTTCCATATCAATTATGTCAGGTTGAAGATGTGTTGGAGAGAAAATTAACAATGCAAAATCGTACCAATCACAATTTTTTCATTTGTCGCGACGGTGTCGGAATGGGCCGAAATTTAGCAGGTTGATTGGATACCGCCCGAGAAATTGGACTCGAGGCACAGACCTGGGATTACGTGATTTTAGCCAAATTCCTTCGTTTAGGCCTCCGAATAATTAATTTCCGTATTAATTATGTCAGGCTGAAGATGTGTTGGACAGAAAATTAACAGCACAAAACTGCACCAGGGGTAATTTCGTCATTTGTCGCGACGTTGCCGGAATGGGCCTAAATTTGGCGGGTTGATTGGAAACGGCCCCAGAAATTGGACTTGAGGCACAGACCAGGGATCACGTGATTTTAGCCAAATTCCTTAGTTTGGGCCTCCGAATAATTAATTTTCGTATTAATTATGTCCGGTTGAAGATGTGTTGGATAGAAAATTAACAACGCAAAACCGCACTAGAGACAATTTTGCCATTTGTCGCGACGGTGTCGGAATGGGCCAAAATTTGGGGAGGTCATTTGAAACAGCCCGAGAAATTGGACTTGGGACACAGACCCAGGATCACGGGATTTTAGCCAAATTCC
>NW_019250269.1:164914-166055 GCF_002742605.1 Olea europaea var. sylvestris
GACAGAGACCCGGGATCACGAGATTTTAGCCAAATTCCTTCGTTTAGGCCTCTGAATAATTAATTTCCTTACTAATTATGTCCGGTTGAAGATGTGTTGGAGAGAAAATTAACAACGTAAAATCGCACCAATCGTAATTTCGTCATTTGTCGCGACGGTGTCGAAAAGGGCCGAAATTTGGCAAGTTGATTCGAAACGGCCCGAGAAATTGGACTCGGGGCACAGACCTGGGATCACGTGATTTTAGTCAAATTCCTTCGTTTAGGCCTCCAAATAATAAATTTCCGTATTAATTATGTCGGGCTGAAGATGTGTTGGACAGAAAATTAACAACACAAAACTGCACCAGGGGCAATTTCGTCATTTGCAGCGACGTTGCCGGAATGGGTCGAAATTTGGCAGGTTGATTGGAAATGGCCCCAAAAATTGGACTTGAGGCACAGACTCGGGATCACGGGATTTTAGCCAAATTCCTTTGTTTGGGATTCCGAATAATTAATTTTCGAATTAATGATGTCAGGTTGAAGATGATTTGGACAGAAAGTTTCTTCCTTTATCGCGACGGTGTCGGAATGGACCGAAATTTGGCTGGTTGATTGGAAACGGGCTCAAAAATTGGAGTCGGGGTACAGACTCGGGATCACCAGATTTTAGTCAAATTCCTTCATTTAGGCCTCCGAATAATTAATTTTCATGTTAATTATGTTAGGTTGAAGAATTGTTGGACAGAAAATTAAAAAAGAAAAATCGCACCATGGGCGACTTCGTCATTTGTCGTAACGGTGTCGGAATGGGCCGAAATTTGGCAGGTTGTTTGGAAACGGCACGAGAAATTGGACTCAGGAACTTATCCGGGATCGCGGAATTTTAGCCAAATTCCTTCGTTTGGGCCTTTGAATAATTAATTTCCGTATTAATTATGTTAGGTTGAAGAAGTGTCAGACAGAAAATTAACAACGCAAAACCGCACCAGGGGAAATTTCATCATTTGTTGCGACGGTGTCGGAATGGGTGAAAATTTGACAGGTTGATTGGAAACGGCCCCCGAAATTTTACTCGGGGCACAGACCCGGGATCACGGGATTTTAGCCAAATTCCTTCGTTTAGGCCTTCGAATAATTAATTTTCGTATTAATTTTGT
>NW_019250269.1:174631-179112 GCF_002742605.1 Olea europaea var. sylvestris
GAAATTGGACTCGTGGCACAGACCCGGGATCACGGGATTTTAGCCAAATTCCTTCATTTAGGCCTCCGAATAATTAATTTCCGTATTAATTATGTCCGGTCGAAGATGTGTTGGATAGAAAATTAACAACGCAAAATCGCACCAATCTCAATTTCATCATTTGTCGCGACGGTGTCGAAAAGGGTCGAAATTTGGCGGGTTGACTCGAAACGGCCCGAGAAATTGGACTCGGGGCACAGACCTGGGATCACGTGATTTTAGTCAAATTCCTTCGTTTAGGCCTCCGAATAATTAATTTTCGTATTAATTATGTCAGGCTGAAGATGTGTTGGACAGAAAATTAACAACGCAAAACTGCACCAGGAGCAATTTCGTCATTTGTTGCGACGTTGTCGGAGTGGGTCGAAATTTGGCAGGTTGATTGGAAACGGCCCCAGAAATTGGACTTGAGGCACAGACCAGGGATCACGGGATTTTAGCCAAATTCCTTCGTTTGGGCCTCCGAATAATTAATTTTCGAATTGATTACGTCAGGTTGAAGATGTGTTGGACAGAAAATTAACAACGCAGAACCGCACCAGGGACAATTTCTTCCTTCATCGCGACGGTGTCGAAATGGGCCGAAATTTGGCTGGTTGATTGGAAACGGACTCAAAAATTGGAGTCGGGGCACAGACTCGGGATCACGGGATTTTAGTCAAATTCCTTCGTTTAGGCCTCCAAATAATTAATTTTCATGTTAATTATGTTAGGTTGAAGAATTGTTGGACAGAAAATTAAAAAAGAAAAATCGTACCATGGTCGATTTCGTCATTTGTCGTAACGGTGTCGAAATGGGCCGAAATTTGGCAGGTTGATTGGAAACGGCACGAGAAATTGGACTCAGGCACTTATCCGGGATCACGGAATTTTAGCTAAATTCCTTCGTTTGGGCCTTCGAATAATTAATTTCTGTATTAATTATGTCAGGTTGAAGAAGTGTTGGACAGAAAATTAACAACACAAAACCGCACCAGGGGAAATTTCATCATTTGTTGCGACGGTGTCGGAATGGGCCGAAATTTGACAGGTTGATTGGAAATGGCCCCATAAATTTGACTTGGGGGACAGACCCGGGATCACGGGATTTTAGTCAAATTCCTTCGTTTAGGCCTTTGAATAATTAATTTCCGCATTAATTTTCTCAGGTTGAAGAAGCGTTGGACAGAAAATTAACAAATAAAAACCGCACCAGGGGCAATTTCGTCATTTGTCGCGACGGTGTCGAAATGGGCCGAAATTTGGCTGGTTGATTGGAAACGGCCCCAGAAATTGGACTCGAGGCACAGACCCGGCATCACGGGATTTCTGCCAAATTCCTTCGTTTAGGCCTCCAAATAATTAATTTCCGTGTTAATTATGTCAGGTTGAAGATGTGATGGAGAGAAAATTAACAACGCAAAATCGGAACAATCGCAATTTTGTCATTTGTTGCGACGGTGTCGGAAAGGGCCGAAATTTGACAGGTTGATTGGAAACGGCCTGAGAAATTGGACTCGGGGCACAGACCTGGGATCACATGATTTTAGCCAAATTCCTTCATTTAGGCCTCCGATTAATTAATTTCCGTATTAATTATGTCAGGCTGAAGATGTGTTGGACGGAAAATTAACAACGCAAAACTGCACCAGGGGTAATTTTGTCATTTGTCGCGACGTTGCTTGAATGGGCCGAAATTCGGCAGGTTGATTGGAAACGGCCCCGGAAATTGGACTTGAGGCACAGACCAGGGATCAAGGGATTTTAGCCAAATTCCTTCGTTTGGGCCTCCGAATAATTAAATTTCATATTGATTATGTCAGGTTGAAGATGTGTTGGATAGAAAATTAAACACGCAAAACCGCACCAGGGACAATTTCTTCATTTATCGCGACGGTGTTGAAATGGGTCGAAATTTGGCTGGTTGATTGGAAACGGGCTCAAAAATTGGAGCCGGGGCACAGACTCGAGATCACGGGATTTTAGTCTAATTCCTTCGTTTCGGCCTCCGAATAATTATTTTCCATGTTAATTATGTTAGGTTGAAGAATTGTTGGACAGAAAATTAAAAAATAAAAATCACACCATGGGCAATTTCGTCATTTGTCGCAACGGTATCGGAAGGGGCTGAAATTTGGCAGGTTGATTGGAAACGGCCCGAGAAATTGGACTCGGGGCGTAGACCCAGGATCACGGGATTTTAGCCAAATTCCTTCGTTTAGGCCTCCGAATAATTAATTTTCGTATTAGTTATGTCAGGTTGAAGATGTGTTGGAAAGAAAATAAACAACGCAAAACCGCACCAGGGGCAATTTCGTCATTTGTCGCGACGGTATCGGAATGGGCTGAAATTTGGCAAGTTGATTGGAAATGGCCCCAGAAATTGGACTCGGGGTACAAACCCAGGATCATGGGATATTAGCAAAATTCCTTCGTTTAGGCCTCCGAATAATTAATTTCCGTATTAATTATGTCAGGTTGAAGAAGTGTGGGACAGAAAATTAACAACGCAAAACCAGACCACGGGCAATTTCGTCATTTGTCGCGACGGTGTCGGAATGGGTCAAAATTTGGCAGGTTGATAGGAAACGGCCCCAGAAATTGGACTCAGGGCACAGACCCCCGATCACAGGATTTTAGCAAAATTCCTTCGTTTAGGCCTCCGAATAATTAATTTCCGTATTAATTATGTCAGGTTGAAGAAGTGTTAGAAAGAAACTTAACAACGCAAAACCGCACCAAGGGCAATTTCGTAATTTGTCGCAACGGTGTCGGAATGGGCCGAAATTTGGCAGGTTGATTGGAAACGGCCCCAGAAATTGAACTCGGGGCACGGACCCGGGATCACGGGATTTTAGCCAAATTCCTTCGTTTAGGCCTCCGAATAATTAATTTCCGTATTAATTATGTCAGGTTGAAGATGTGTTGGAGAGAAAATTAACAACGCAAAATCGCACCAATCGCTATTTTGTCATTTGTCGCGGCGGTGTCGGAAAGGGCCGAAATTTGGCAGGTTGATTGGAAACGGCCCGAGAAATTGGACTCGGGGCACAAACCTGGGATCACATGATTTTAGCCAAATTCCTTCGTTTAGGCCTCCGAATAATTAATTTTCGTATTAATTATGTCATGTTGAAGATGTGTTGGATAGAAAATTAACAACGCAAAACTGCACCAGGGGCAATTTCGTCATTTCTCGCAATGTTGCAGGAATGGGCCGAAATTTGGTAGGTTGATTGGAAACATCCCCAGAAACTGGACTTGAGGCACAGACCAGGGATCATGGGATTTTAGCCAAATTCCTTCGTTTGGGCCTCCGAATAATTAATTTTCGTATTAATTATGTCCGGTTGAAGATGTGTTTGACAGAAAATTAACAACGCAAAACCGCACCCGAGACAATTTCGTCATTTGTCGCAACGGTGTCGGAATGGGCCGAAATTTGGCAGGTTGATTGGAAACGGCCCCAGAAATTGGACTCGGGGCACAAACCTGGGATCACATGATTTTAGCCAAATTCCATCGTTTAGGCCTCCGAATAATTAATTTTCGTATTAATTATGTCAGGTTGAAGATGTGTTGGACAGAAAATTAACAACGCAAAACTGCACCGGGGGCAATTTCGTCATTTCTCGCGTCGTTGCCAGAATGGGCCAAAATTTTGCAGGTTGATTGGAAACAGCCCCAGAAATTGGACCTGAGGCACAGACCAGGGATCATGGGATTTTAGCCAAATTCCTTTGTTTGGGCCTCCGAATAATTAATTTTCGTCTTAATTATGTCAGGTTGAAGATGTGTTGGACAGAAAATTAACAATGCAAAACCGCACCCAGGACAATTTCGTCATTTGTCGCGATGGTGTCGAAATGGGCCGAAATTTGGCTGGTTGATTGGAAACGGCTCGAGAAATTTGACTT
This sequence comes from Olea europaea var. sylvestris, assembly GCF_002742605.1. Classification (NCBI taxonomy): domain Eukaryota; kingdom Viridiplantae; phylum Streptophyta; class Magnoliopsida; order Lamiales; family Oleaceae; genus Olea; species Olea europaea. The sequence goes on from NW_019250269.1 coordinate 178,567, forward strand.
GGGGCACAACCCGGGATCACAGGATTTTAGTCAAATTCCTTCATTTAGGCCTCCGAATAATTAATTTCCGTATTAATTATGTCTGGTTGAAGATGGGTTGGATAGAAAATTAACAACGCAAAGCCGCACCAGGGGCAATTTTGTCATTTATCGCGACGGTGTCGGAATGGGCCGAAATTTGGTAGGTTGATTGGAAACGGACTCAAAAATTGTAGTCGGGGCATAGACCCAGAATCACGAGATTTTAGCCAAATTCCTTCGTTTAGGCCTCCGAATAATTAATTTTCGTGTTAATTATGTCAGTTTGAAGAAGTATTGGATAGAAAATTAACAACACAAAATCGCACCAGGGTCAATTTTGTCATTAGTCACGACGGTTTCGGAATGGGCCAAAATTTGGAACGGCCCCAGAAATTGGAGTCAGGGCACAGACCCGGGATTACGGAATTTTGGTCAAATTCCTTCGTTTAGGCCTTCGAATAATTAATTTCCATATTAATTATGTCAAGTTGAAGAAGTGCTGGACAGAAAATTAACAAAGAAAAA
>NW_019250270.1:0-1312 GCF_002742605.1 Olea europaea var. sylvestris
AGTTTTGAGTATTGAATAAATCTATTATCTTCCCTCATTCTCTTTTCTTCCTACTTTCTTCTTTCTCCATATTGTTCTTCACCCCAGTCAGCATCAACACTACTTTAGTACTTGTTGACCAAGCTACAATTTAAGATCCAGTTCTCTCTCTTTCCTCTCCAAAGCTGGGCCGAAAATTGCAGCATTCGAGTTCCGAATTCAAGATTCCCAAACAATGCCGCATTGTTAATTCAAGCCTCTGTGGCTTCCATGGGATAGGGGACCTAATGCCTTCTTTTGAGTTTTTCATTTTAGCTATGAGATCATATTGCTTGCTGAATGAATCTTTTTATTGCTAGAATTTTGCATCTTTCTTTTGTTGTTTTACTTATACATGGGTCTAGTTCAATTGCTCTTTCTGGGCATGCGTGGTGTCGTGGGGGTGGGGAGATATTAATCAAATCAGTAATTGAGTTAGACGTGTAAATGATTTCGTAATCTTTGACATGCAATGTACATAGATTCGCGCCACATTATGTGAGGATTCTTGATAATATGAGGCGCCAATATGTTGCCTATGATTGGATACAGGATGAATACAGCAGATATTTAAATTCATGTTAAAAGTTTCCAAGTGTTTGACAGTAGTCCCCAGTGTCATCACCATTAGTCAAGGATGATTGAATTGCTGACATATTTGCAAATGATGTGCTGAAGCTAATATATGATTATTCTTTTACTGCAGCCTATAAAAAAATTGTTGTTTAATTAGAATAATAATATTAAAAGAAAAGTTTCTTGTGCAGTTGTATTGAGTGTGAGAAGTTCTCTTATACTTGTTATTGGTAGGATCATTCCATATAAACAAGAAAGACTATTTTATTTATATTACTTCATCAACATATTAACTGAAATGCAAGTCATTTTATCTATGTTCTTAATTAAATTTTATTACCTTTAAGATTGACATCCAAAAATAGGATAGATGAAACTGAAAGCTATACTCTCGATGGCATAAGAAACTCTTAAATACGTCAAGAGGATAGCATTATTTTCAGCCTTGTGGAGAGGGCTCAATTCTGTTATAATGCAGCAACATATGATCTTGAGGCTTTTGCAGTAGATGGATTTGATGGTTCTTTGGTAGAGTTCATGGTTAAAGAAATCGCAAAACTACACGCTAAGGTATGTAAATATTTTTCAATCTTCGGAGGGTAAATATGTATGCATTTTTTGACTTTTATTTGAGGTAGGTTGGAAGATACAAGAGCCTAGACGAGCATTCATTCTTCCCAGATGACATTCTTGAATAGATATTACCTTCTCTGCTATA
>NW_019250271.1:0-1311 GCF_002742605.1 Olea europaea var. sylvestris
AAGAATTGAGCGTAACTTTTGCACACGGTGTCCGTTTTCGGCCCATAAGTACTTTTTTGAAATGTAGCGAACGTTTTGGATTGAAGTCACGAATTCATCATAACGTACGAGGAATTTTGACAATTTTTCAAAAGAATGAGCACTTAAATATTTGGAACGCTCGGAGAGTCGGCGTACGAAGAATTGAGCGTAACTTCTGCACACGGTGTCCGTTTACGGCCCATAAGTCCTTTTTGGAAATGTAGCGACCGTTTTGGATTGAACTCACGAATTCATCGTGATGTACGAGGTATTTCGACAATTTTTCGAAAGATTGAGCACTTGCATACTTGGAACGCTTGGAGAGTAGGCGTACAAAGAATTGAGCGTAACTTTTGCACACGGTGTCCGTTTTCGGCCCATAAGTCCTTTTGGAAATGTAGCGACCGTTTTGGATTGAACTCACGAATTCATCGTGATGTACGAGGTATTTCGACAATTTTTCGAAAGATTGAGCACTTGCATACTTGGAACGCTTGGAGAGTAGGCGTACAAAGAATTGAGCGTAACTTTTGCACACGGTGTCCGTTTTCGGCCCATAAGTCCTTTTGGAAATGTAGCGACCGTTTTGGATTGAACTCACAACTTCGTCGTGACGTATGAGGGATTTCGGCCATTTTTCGAACGAATGAGCACTTTTATATTTGGAACGCTTGGATTGTCGGTGTTCGAAGAATTGAGCGTAACTTTTGCAAACGGCGTCCATTTCGGGCCCATAAGTACTTTTAAGAAATGCAGCGACCGTTTTGGATTGTACTCAAGAATTCATGGTGACGTACGAGGAATTTTGACAATTTTTCAAAAGAATGAGCAATTGCATATTTGGAACGCTTGGAGAGTCGGCGTACGAAGAAATGAGCGTAACTTCTGCACACGGTGTCCGTTTTCGGCCCATAAGTACTTTTTGAAAATGTAGCGACCGTTTTGGATTGAACTCACGAATTCATCGTGATGTACGAGGTATTTCGATAATTTTTCGAAAGATTGAGCACTTGCATACTTGGAACGCTTGGAGAGTCGGCGTACGAAGAATTGAGCGTAACTTCTGCACACGGTGTCCGTTTTTGGCCCATAAGTACTTTTTGGAAATGTAGCTACCGTTTTGGATTGAACTCACGAATTCATCATGATGTACGAGGTATTTCGATAATTTTTCGACAGATTGAGCAATTGCATACTTGGAACGCTCTGAGAGTCGGCGTACGAAGAATTGAGCGTAACTTCTGCACACGGTGTCCGTTTTCGGCCCATAAGTACTTTTTGGAAATGTAG
>NW_019250272.1:0-1311 GCF_002742605.1 Olea europaea var. sylvestris
ATGAAAGTAATGAATGAAATGTTAAAAAAAACACTAAATCTAATAATTCACATAAATAATATGCATAAATAATTAACGTCAATATTATAAATAATTACATTGCCAATAGTTATTAAAACTACACATCCGTTACATTGTCATGCAGAGGAATCTGACTTGTACAATATCTTCTAGTATGCCCTGTTGCACTGTACCTACCGCACTTACGAGGCTGAGGAAACTCTCCAGTAGATGGTATTCTAGACGTACGTGTACGTCCAGGAGTACGTTGTCCAACTGCTGGTGGCAACAAGTTATTCAATGGGAGAATGTGGTCGGGAACTTCCCACTCGATTTCATTTGGTACAGGAAATATTGTTTTCGCATACGCTGTTCTCCAATAATCAGTCATGTAATACACACTGCATAAGGTGTGTGGTGGAAATCCTTTATGCATAGCCACTGCCACTGCATGTGTACATGGAAAACTCTCCAACTGAAACCGTCGACACGTGCACGTGTTATCATTCAAGTCCACAATGTATCCGAAATTACGTGCTTATCTCACGGAGAAGCGAAACTGATCCAGTGGTTCTACATATACCTTTCTCGCTGCATCTAGAGTCTTGAAGAGCTTATCTTCTTGAGCCGGGGTTAGCACACTTACACAACTCTGTGATTCCTCACGTCTATCATGAAACCACTGTTGTAGCTTGTCACGAATGTTCTCAATCATTGTGAGAATTGGTAACTCTCAATCTTTCTTGAATAAAGCGTTAAGCGACTCTGCATTGTTCGACGTCATCATGTTGTATCGACGTCTTGAAAAATGTGATTGTGCTCAATGTTCAATTCCCATCTCTGTTAGATACTCCCATGCAACATGCGATTTACTGTCTATTTCGACCATGAACTTTTCAAACTCTTCAAAACTGTAAGCCTCTACAGCTCTCCTAAACAACGCAACGATGCCCTTATCTTGATACTTGGTCTTCAGGTTTCCCTGTATATGGTACATACAATAACCATGATGTGCCTCAAGGAAGACTTCGGTGATACCATTTATTATTGACTGCCCTCGATCGGTTACGGATGTAAGATTTTCAACATCCCAATTACTTCCCTCAACTTCATGAAAAACCAACTCATCGCTACATCACTTTCTCTGTCCACTATGCCGAACGCAAGAGGGTAAATTTGGATGTTCGAATCTTGGCATGTTGCAATAATCAACTTGCCCTCGTATCTTGCCTTAAGGGTTGTACCGTCGACTAAGATTAGGGGTCGCATTGCATTTTGAAATCCTCGAACACATTGTCCAAGAGCCATAAA
>NW_019250273.1:0-1311 GCF_002742605.1 Olea europaea var. sylvestris
TGTGCAAAAGTTACAATCAATTCTTCGTCCGCCGACTCTCCAAGCGTTCTAAATATACAAGTGCTCATTCTTTCGAAAAATGGTTGAACTCTCCCGTACGTCACGATGAACTGGTGAGTTCAATCCAAAGCGGTCGCTACATTTCCAAAAAGTTCTTATGGGCCAAAAATGGACACCGTGTGCAAAAGTTACGCACAATTCTTCGTCCACCGACTCTCCAAGCATTCTCAATATTCAAGCGCTCATTCCTTCGAAAAATGGCCAAAATCACTCGTACGTCACGACGAAGTTGTGAGTTCGATCCAAAACGGTCGCTACATTTCCAAAAAGTTCTTATGGGCCCAAAACGGACACCGTGTGCAAAAGTTACGCTCAATTCTTCTTCTGCCGACTCTCCAAGCGTTCTCAATATTCAAGCGCTCATTCCTTCAAAAAATGGCCAAAATCACTCGTACATCACGATGAAGTTGTGAGTTCAATCCATAACGGTCGCTACATTTCCAAAAAGTTCTTATGGGCCCTGAACGGACACCGTGTGCAAAAGTTACGCTTAATTCTTCGTCCGCCGACTCTCCAAGCGTTCTCAATGTACAAGCGCTCATTCCTTCAAAAAATGGCTTAACTCCCCCATACGTCACGATGTAGTGATGAGTTCAATCCAAAACGGTCGCTACATTTCGAAAAAGTTCTTATGCGCCCAAAACGGACACTGTGTGCAAAAGTTACAATCAAGATCTTCGTCCGCCGACTCTCCTAGCGTTCTCAATGTACAAGCGCTCATTCCTTCAAAAAATGGCTTAACTCCCCCATACGTCACGATGTAGTGATGAGTTCAATCCAAAACGGTCGCTACATTTCGAAAAAGTTCTTATGCGCCCAAAACGGACACTGTGTGCAAAAGTTACGCTCAATTCTTCGTCCGTCGACTGTCCAAGCGTTCTAAATATGCAAGTGCTTATTCTTTCGAAAAATGGCCAAAATCCCTCGTACGTCATGACGAAGTGGTGAGTTCAATCCAAAACGGTCGCTACATTTCAAAAAAGTTCTTATGGGCCCAAAACGGACACCGTGTGCAAAAGTTACGCTCAATTCTTCTTCCGTCGACTCTCCAAGCGTTCCCAATATTCAAGCGATCATTCCTTCGAAAAATGGCCAAAATCACTCGTACGTCACGACGAAGTGGTGAGTTCAATCCAAAATGGTCGCTGCATTTCTAAAAAGTACTTACGGGCCCAAAACGGACATCGTGTGCAAAAGTTACGCTCAATTCTTCGTACGCCGACTCTCCAAGCGTTCCAAATATGCAAGTGC
>NW_019250274.1:0-1311 GCF_002742605.1 Olea europaea var. sylvestris
ATGAACAAACCTGAAGTTATCATGAAATCAAAAACCACTTTTCATTGGCTCGATTCCAATCGAATTAGACTAGCAATTAGCTGCAAACGATCAAACCTGAAGTTATCATGAAATCGAAATCCACTTTTCGTTGTCTCCATTCCAATCGAATTAGACTAGCAGTTTCCTAAAATTGAACAAACCCGAAGTTATCGTGAAATCGAAAACCACTTTTCATTGCCTCGATTCTAATCAAATTAGACTAGCAAATCGCCAAAAGTGAACGACCCCGAAGTTATCATGAAATCGAAAATCACTTTTCACTGGCTCGATTCCAATCGAATTAGACATGCAATTCGCCAAAGACGAACAAACCTGAAGTTATCATGAAATCGAAATCCACCTTTCATTGGCTACATTCCAATCGAATTAGACTTGCAATTAGCAAAAAATGAACAAATTCGTAGTATCATGAAATCGAAAACTACTTTTCATTGGCTCCATTCCAATCGAATTAGACAAACAACTCTCAAAAGAGAACAAACCCGAAGTTATCATGAAATCAAAAACCACTTTTCATTGGCTCGATTCCAATCGAATTAGACTAGCAATTAGCTGAAAATGATCAAACCCGAAGTTACCATGAAATCGAAAACCACTTTTCATTGGCTCGATTCCAATCGAATTAGACTAACAACTCGCAAAAAACGAACAAAGCCGAAGTTATCATGGAATCGAAAACTGCTTTTCATATGCACAATTCCAATCGAATTAGACTTGCAATTTGCCGAAAATGAACAAACCCAAAGTTATCATGAAATCGAAAACCACTTTTCATTTGCTCCATTCCAATCGAATTAGACTACCAACTCGCAAAAAACAAACTAACCCGAAGTTATCATGAAATCAAAAACCACTTTTCATTGGCTCGATTCCAATCGAATTAGACTTGCAATTCGCAAAAGTTGAACAAACCCGGTGTTATCATGAAATCTAAAACCACTTTTCAGTGGCTCCATTCCAATCGAATTAGACTAGCAATTCGCCAAAAATGAACAAACCTGAAGTTATCATGAAATCGAAAACCACTTTTCATTGGCTCGATTCCAATCGAATTCGACTAGTAATTCGCTGAAAATGAACAAATCCAAAGTTATCATGAAATCGAAAACCACTTTTCAATGGCTCGATTCCAATCGAATTAGACTTGGAATTCCCCAAAGATGAACAAACCCCAAGTTATCATGAAATGGAAAACCACTTTTCATTGGCTCGATTCCAATCGAATTAGACTTGCAATTTGCCAAAGACGAACAAACCCGAAGTTATCAT
>NW_019250275.1:0-1311 GCF_002742605.1 Olea europaea var. sylvestris
ACTTTTGCATACGGTGTTCAATTTTGTGTACATAAGTACTTTTCTGAAATGTAGCGACCGTTTTGGATTTAACTCACCGCTTCTTCATGACGTATGAGGGATTTTGCCCGTTTTTGAAAGAATGTGCACTTGCATATTTGGAACGCTTGGATTGTAGGCGTTCGAAGAATTGAGCGTAACTTTTGCATACGGCGTACGTTTTGGGCCCATAAGTACGTTTCGGAAATGTAGTGACTGTTTTGAATTGAACTCACCACTTCATCGTGACGTATGAGGGATTTCACCCATTTTTTGAAAGAATGAGCACTTGCATATTTGGAACGCTTGGATTGTCGGCATTCGAAGAATTGAGCGTAACTTTTACTTACGGTGACCATTTTGGGCCCGCAAGTAGTTTTCGGAAATGTAGCGATCGTTTTGGATTTAACTCACCACTTGATCGTGACATATGAGGGATTTCGCCCATTTTTCGAAAGAATGATCACTTGCATATTTGGAACGCTTGGATTGTCGGCATTCGAAGAATTGAGCGTAACTTTTGCTTACGGTGACCGTTACGGGCCCTCAAGTAGTTTTCGAAATTGTAGCGATCGTTTTGGATTGAACTCACCACTTGATCGTGACATATGAGGGATTTCGCCCATTTTTCGAAAGAATGATCACTTGCATATCTGGAACGCTTGGATTGTCGGCCTTCGAAGAATTGAGCGTAACTTTTGCATACGGGTCCGTTTTGGGCCCATAAGTACTTTTCGAAAATGTAGTGACCGTTTTGGATTGAACTCACCAATTTGTCATGACGTATGAGGCATTTTGGCCATTTTTCAAAGAACGAGCACTTGTATATTTGGATTGTCGGCGTTCGAAGAATTGAGCGTAACTTTTGCATACGGTGTCCATTTTGGGCCCATAAGTACTTTTTGGAAATGTAGCGACCGTTTTGGATTGAACTCACCACTTCCTCTTGACGTATGAGGGATTTTGCCCTTTTTGGAAAGAATGAGCACTTGCATTTTTGGAGCGCTTGGATTGTCGGCGTTCGAAGAATTGAGCGTAACTTTTGCATACGGAGTCCGTTTTGGGCCCGTAAGTACTTTCTGGAAATATAGCGAATGTTTTGGATTGAACTCACCGCTTCGTCTTGACATATGAGGGATTTCAGCCATTTTTCGAAAGAATGAGCGCTTGTAAATTTGTAACGCTTTGATTGTTGACGTTCGAAGAATTGAGCGTAACTTTTGCATACGGCGTCCGTTTTGGGCCCGTAAGTACTTTTTGGAAATGTAGCAACAGTTTTGGATTGAACTCACC
>NW_019250276.1:0-1311 GCF_002742605.1 Olea europaea var. sylvestris
AATGACTCTGAAATGCATAGAGTTATCTTTGTGATTATAACTAGAAAAAGTACCAATGAATGTGTACTTGATTCTGGTTGTACTTTTCACATGTTTTATTAAAGAATGGTTCACTGAATTTGTTAATGTAAATGTTGTACAAGTTCAGATGGAAAACAATATGAGTTGTAAGAGTAAAGGCATTAGATGCAACTTAGTAGGAAGTACTAAGTAATGATGGGTAGATACCGGAAATAATCACCACACATGTGCAAACTGCTGGATTTTCTCTACCTACAAGGCGATGTATCAAGATGAACAACTTTACATGAGAAACTTTTTATCTTCTAAAGTTTAAGGATATGAAAAGATCATGCTAAAAATGAGTATTGACAAGAAGATTAAATTGAATAATGTTCTTCATTTACCCAAGATTCGTATGAATTTATTATCATGTTCCATGTCGAGGATAACGAATTTAAGTTAATCGTAAATGCGATATATCTGTGGAAGTTAAAATAACTCTTTTACCCTTTTTCTGTCAAAAGAAATACCAAACCCCTAAATTTAATTTTCACAGACTTATGTGATTTAAAGTTTATTCAAACTATAGACGATAAAATGTATTTTATCACTTTTACGCAATGATTGCACTCGAAATTGCTATTTGTATTTATTCAAAAATAAAGACAAGGCAATTAAAGTGTTCAAACATTATAAATTAGATTGAAAGTCAACTTAGTAAAAAGATTAAGGCAATAAGAAGTGATAGAGCAATGAATTTGATTCTTGTTTGAATAATTCTATTCGGAACATAGAATTATTATCAAACAACCAAACTTTTTATCCTCAATCAAATGGAATTGCTAAATGTAAGAATTATATATTGAAGGAGATAATGAATGCTATGTTAATTAGTTCGGGATTATCACAAAACTTGGAGAGAGCTTTGCTCTTTGTTAATTATATTCTTAACAAATTACCACAATAAGACACGCATAAGATACCTTATGAATTATATAATGTATCAAACATAACTATTAATAATTAAAGGCATGAGAATTTTTAGTTAAGATAGTGGTACCTAAATCTAAAAATGTTAAGAAGACCTAAAATCATTGATTGTGTATTTGTTGATTATACAATCGTAATAGTGCATACAAAATGGAAGTAAGTAAGTTTGAAATTCGATGTGCATGTTTATACGATTATTGAATCGAGGGAAGCTACATTTTTTGAAAATATTTATCCTTATAACATACAAAGTGAACCAAATTCACTTAAAAAACTTGTCATAGTGAAGAGATTATGAATCGAGAATATACAAATGAG
>NW_019250277.1:0-1311 GCF_002742605.1 Olea europaea var. sylvestris
TCAATTATCAATTCTTGGAAGAACAAAAGGACTATCTTATGAGGAATTATTGATTTAGATATTGGATCGAAAGGTACATAAATTACAGAATAAGGAGATTCATCTGGTCAAAGTGCAATGGAATAATCATGGAGTAGAAGAAGCTACTTGGGAAATAGAAGAAAAAGTCAAAGATAAATATCTGACACTCTTTGCCAATCCATAAGGTAAATTTCAAAGACAAAATTTTGTTTAACGTGTAAGAGATGTAGAAACCCAAGAAATAAAATAAAATTAGGCTATTATTTTGTGATGATCTAGCACCACAAGCCTAACCCATTTAAAAAATGAGTTATGGAAGCTCAACCCATTTAAGATTAGGAAAGTCCAAGCCATAAGTTAATTAAAAACCGAACAATTTAAGTTAAGAGATTAAATTTAAGTAAATTTGATTACAAAGATTCAATGAATAACTAGGTTGCCTCAATGATCATCTACACGGTAATTCATATAGGCAACTCAGGTTCGAATCACCATGTAGATATTTTTATAGAACTTTTTATATGAATTATTTTTTATGGCATAGAAACTCTTCATATTCTATTTAAAGACCAAATTTAACTAATATAAGATAATACAACTCCTTCATTTAGTTTTTCATTAAAAAGGAATGTCAGTTTTTCACTACACCTCTCCTCAAATCCGAATTTACTTATATTTTCTCTCAAAAAATATATATTTCATGTCATGTTATATTTAAGGGAATAACAAGGGTGAGAAGAAGAAAGACTTTCTACACATTTTGTTCTTGTATCCAAGATAATTCAAGGTAGATAAAGGTGCAAGTGTTTATTTCGTTTTAAATTATGATTTTTCGATAAATGTTTGAATAAAAAGGTACCTCCGGGTATTGTACTTTGGCACTACAAAAATTTGAATGATCATTCTCCGACTCTACGTGTTATGATAATGCTATAATAATTGAATTTTGTCGAAAATCCATGTACATGCAGCGGTATGAATCTATAGTTCGAAATTTTGTAATTTGATAACGAAATGCAGCGATGATATCTATCGAGTTTCAAACTCATGGATTAATTCCCTTTCTACCGATTGATTTGACTTGCTTAGGGGTGTGAATAATGGTAGATGGAGATGCAACATGCCAAGGATAAGCCGATGATTTAATATCTTTAGTTTGATTATGAAATGTTTACGTTTCCTTTAAATTAAATTCCTATTGATGTCATGTGTGGATCTATTCTACGAACATTCTTTACGAATAAGTTATGTTTTAAAGTATATATATGTTCTAGAAATTTATTTACCAAT
>NW_019250278.1:0-1311 GCF_002742605.1 Olea europaea var. sylvestris
CACAGTCGAGAAAAATGACGAAATTGCCCCCGTCGCGATTTTTGTTTCAGATCAACCTGTCAAATTTTAGCCCATTCAGACACGGTAGAGAAAAATGACGAAATTGCCCCCGGCGCGGTTTTTGTTCCCGATCAACCTGTCGAATTTGAGCCCATTCCGACACAGTCGAGAAAAATAACGAAATTACCCCCGGCGCGATTTTTATTTCAGATCAAACTGCCAAATTTCAGCCTATTCCGACACAGTCGAGAAAAATGATGAAATTGCCCCCGGCGCGGTTTTTGTTCCCGATCAACCTGTCGAATTTGAGCCCATTCCGACACAGTCGAGAAAAATAACGAAATTACCCCCGGCGCGATTTTTATTTCAGATCAAACTGCCAAATTTCAGCCTATTCCGACACAGTCGAGAAAAATGATGAAATTGCCCCCGGCGCGGTTTTTGTTCCCGATCAACCTGTCGAATTTGAGCCCATTCCGACACAGTCGAGAAAAATGACGATATTGCCCACGACGGGATTTTTATTTTAGATCAAACTGCCAAATTTCAGCCAATTCCGACACAGTCGAGAAAAATGTCGAAATTCCCCCGGCGTGGTTTTTGTTTCCGATCAACAAGTCAAATTTTAGCCAATTCCGACACAGTCGCGAAAAATGACGAAATCACACCCGGCACGGTTTTTGTTCCCGATAAACCTGTCAAATTTAAGCCCATTCCGACACAGTCGAGAAAAATGACGATATTGCCCACGACGGGATTTTTATTTTAGATCAAACTGCCAAATTTCAGCCAATTCCGACACAGTCGAGAAAAATGACGAAATTGCACCCGGCTCNACGGGATTTTTATTTTAGATCAAACTGCCAAATTTCAGCCAATTCCGACACAGTCGAGAAAAATAACGAAATTGCCCCCTGCGCGATTTTTGTTCCCGATAAACCTGTCAAATTTGAGCCCATTCCGACACAGTCGAGAAAAATGACGAAATTGCCGCCGGCGCGATTTTTATTTCCAATCAAACTGCCAAATTTCAGCCAATACCAACACAGTCGCAAAAAATGACAAAATTACACCCGGCGCGATTTTTGTTTCCGATCAACCTGTCAAATTTGAGCCCATTCCAACACAATTGCGAAAAATGACGAAATTGCCCCCGACGCGATTTTTGTTTCCGATCAACCTGCAAATTTCAACCCATTCCGACATCGTTACGAAAAATGACGAAATCGCCCCCAGCGCGATTTTTGTTTCCGATCAACCTGTCAAATTTGAGCCTATTCCGACACAGTCGAGAAAAATGACGAAATTGCC
>NW_019250279.1:0-1311 GCF_002742605.1 Olea europaea var. sylvestris
ATTGATTTGACATTTCTGTCATAAGTCAATTCAAAATCAGAAGTATTAATTGCCCATCTACCTAGGAAGCGATTGATGGACACGTACGAGCAGACACCTCGCATAGTCGGATGATCACACGTGTTTCGCATCTAGCGGTGCCTTTTGCTTATAAATACCAAAAAAAACTTGGCCAAAAACAAGGTAAGTATTTTGCTTATGTTATTCCAGAATCAAGATATTCTATTTTCTCCTCCCCCTTGAGTTTGTGCATTCCGGCACCTCTACCGTTGTCGATTGACTTGATCATTGAAATGTATGTGGTCGCTACCACCACCGCTAGTATTGGCCATGTACACTTGACCGTTTACTGTTGTACGCAAGGAGGAATATGTGGACTAGCTCTCGGTTAGACACGTGAAGGGTCTAATTCGTGGAGTCAAAAGATTGGCGCTGTCTATGGAAAACAGCCACTTTTAGTGTTTTCAACTTCTTGCTGAAAAATGCCAACGAAAAATTCATAGAAAAGCTTTCCCCTTGAAAAAGAATTAAGTGAAAGCTAACAACCTAATTTGAATACCCTTGAAAAAGGGATGAGAATGAGTTCAAGCAATAAGGATGTTAATCCTAGAAGGATGATGGACGCCTCTGAAGAAGAGGTGTTCTGAGTGAATGTCACACACCAGAGACTTCATCAGCGTCATCGCTGAGGCGGTGGAGTGACCGCAAGGCTAATTGCGGAGGTAGCCCAGATGGCTGCAAGTATGAGGGACATTGTAGCCCAGAATGTGGCTGTGAACTCATGCAGGTTCGAGGCCAGTAGGGCTTCCAATTGCCAGAAAGGTCTCATACAGCTGGGGGACAACTTCTTGCATCACATAGCCAATCCCCTCAGCCACAGAAGAGAGCCTCCTATTAAAAGGGAAGTAGGGGTTGACGTCTCTTCGTATGCGGAAGACCCACATGTAGCAGATGCCTAGTTAGGGAAAAACTTTTTTCCCGAATATGAGCCTTGGAGGTCGGTTAGTGTTTTTGACCGGATAAGGCGAAATTCAAGCAGCAGAGTTAGTTCCGTCCAGAGGTCAGCCCAGCATAAACAAGGACTGAATCAAGAGGCGTAACCTTCTTCGCCTAGAAATAGGCGTGAGAGGAGAAACTTAATGGATTGGGAGAAATGGGGAAAAGCTTTGCAGCCTCCTCACTCCTCTCCAGGACGAGCTACATGGGAACAACTCTGAAGGACCGTGCTGATTGTATGAAATAAACGATGACCACGATAACCTTCCATTTTCAAGAGAAATTCGAAGCTTCCCAATGTCCGCAAACTTTATG
>NW_019250280.1:0-5496 GCF_002742605.1 Olea europaea var. sylvestris
TTTTTTTTTTTCCATTTCATTATCCCGTAACTGGCTTTCATTCCCTCCACTAGACTTGCCATTTGAGTAACACACTAATGTCATAACTATCCAAATTAATTATGTTAATTATAAACAAAGAAAAGAGGAAAAAAAAAATAAAACTGCTAACATTTATATGGAAAACTGGTGCCATTTATTTGGTAAAAAAATTGCACTTGAGTAACTCCTATTTCAAATGGAAAATATAACCAAGGTTGGACAAAAATCCCGGACCGAACTGGGTGATTCTTCTTAAGTTAAATATTCGAACGGGTATCAGAATCTAGAACCGACGGGTTTGGTTTGATTCTTGGTTCTAGATCAAAAACCGAAGAATCGTATAAGAACCGAATCTCCCTAATTTTTTAAATTAATTTATTTAAATAATTCAAATTATTTTATTTTTTGAAAATAAATTTGCTAACTAGTTAATTTAACTCAAACCCAAAAACATGATTTTCCTATTTCTAATTTTCAGTTCAAAGCTAGCTTTATCAAATTGATCTAAATTTTATCCAAATCTAACGGCTCTCTTAATTATTGTAAGCTAGCGAATCCTTCTCATCCTATGATTTTAACTATCAAATCTATAAAGAACTCATCAAAAAGAGAAGCAAAAGACACATAATTATCATTAGTTGAATTAATGTAAATTTGTAAATATTAAAAAATTGAATTATAATACGGAATCTGGGAACCAAATGGAGCAAAATCGAACTGAACTGAAATTATTGTGGTTGAAACAAAATTTAAGTAACCATTTAATATAATATTAATTATTATTTTCCTTTGCATTGATTGGTTTGTGGGATTTCACGTGTGGTAAAAATAACCAATCTTATCCTTTTGTTTGTTTTGATATTTATTAGTGGTATACGTGTGTGTAAGTTATGAAAACATGTGGTTTTTTCTCAAATACTTGGCCATTTTCTTGATTCACATACAAAGTTATCGACTCTATATATTTTGCTATTCTTCAAGTCAAGGCAAACAGGAAAATTCTTTTCAAGTTCTTAGGAAATTCAGATTTTTAAGGTAATATACATAAGTGCAGTGGTTAAATTTTTATTTTTCATGATATCTATATTATGATTTCATATAATGGCTTAAGACTCCAAGAATAATTTTTATGTTAAATCCTTCAAGATAGACCGTCAGGTCCAATCATGTTAAATCCTTCATGAACCCACGTGGTAATAGTAACTCCAAAACCAACAAAAAATTGAATCACAACCATGAAAGTTAAACTCAATTTGAAGCTTGATCCAATAATTTATTGAATAAAGGAACCAAAGTTATGAAAGAAATGAATAATTTATTTTTGCTTTGAAAAATCTATGACCTCAAATTGACTTTGGAAGAGTATAAATAGAGTAGGTTTCATATTGAAGAAACAATTATATAAATCATACATGTACGCTGATTGGGTTGATCCATAATTTTTTGATCCATAATTAAGTTTTAACCTAATGATAACATAGTCCCACTTAAACTAAACTAAGCTAAACGAAATCAAATTCGGCCAATCCACTAACTAATTTCTGGACAATTCAATTTATTCTTTAAAAATTCATTTAATCTAGTTATCTTTTATTAGGTTTAACATAGTTCGAGCTTATCCAAAAAGACTTTATCCCGAGCCTAATATATATGTTTTAATACGAGCTATCCAACAAGTCCAAAGTGTACTTATTATTGCCAAAATAAAAATTGAATTTATATATTTCAATTTAATCCCTCAAATTTTCAAAATTATTAAAAGGCATCTTGGTCAAGAATATTTATCATCAAATAATCTTATTCTATAAAACTTCTGGATGTTACAATTATTATTGGAGAAAACACCAAGTTTTGATTTTTGCATTAATTGATGTGAGGTTTAGCTTTCTCTCCTGTACTTCACTTCACTTTCAAGAACATATCAAAAAATTTCCATCTTTGTGGTGATTAATTCTAAAACCTTGGTTCTTGATACAAGAATCATTGTTGCAAGGTTTTTTAATCTGATTTTAGCTTTTTTGGAGTGAGTATATTAAATCTTGTTTTGGGTTCCATTGTTCATCCTTTAATGGTTCACATAAATTTTCGTTTTAATAAAGAGCGATTCTTTCTTTTCCATTTACTGATGATTCGTTTTCTCTAAGATTGACCAGATTTGCATCTTGGGAATATAATTTTGCCATTCCCAAGAGTAGTCCATGTCTTCATTTGGAATAGTACACTCATCTCATTATTGGTTCCCTCCATCAAATCATCTTCTTTCTTAGAATTTTTCCTTTCCTTTAAGGAATTGGGACACATTTTGTTAATTTTGAACAATCTACTGATTTTATTGATGCAACTTGGTCCGACTGGATTTACTGAATGGACACATCTTCATCGTGAAAGAATTTTCATTACTTCGATAAAAATTTTTTTAGCGCTAGTGGAGATAAAAGTGGATTATCTTATAATATCACCCTTTTGATCAACTAAAGTCCACAAGGTTCACCTTTTCCTCGAAAATAGATTTGTCTGATATCCATTAAAAAGATTATTTCAGACCTTATGGGTTTCAAAATTTCATTTTCTGGATAATGAGGCCACAAGAGCTTTGGTTTGAAAGCTGGCCCGTCTAGTAATCTTTACGAATGGAAGGACCAATGTCAAGAATTCATATAATGAAATTAAATTTTGGAAAGAAAAAACCTTTTCTTCTAATAATTCATGAACCACTTGAAAAACCAATTCGGCACTTAGTCGTCAGGTGATTTTCTAAATATAAAAATCATGTGTGCTTTTTTTGACAATTCTGATACTAGAAGGCCATATTCCATGCCTTAATAAAATCCAAATAATAGGGAAAGTATACTTCTTTTCCTCGGTTATTTTAATAACAACAATCCAATCAACATTAGAGTTTTAATCCCCTATCTTTAAGGCTAACACTCTTTGGAAAAGGGCTTTACTAAATAAAATTTTATTCTTGTCGTTATGGACAAATTCAATGGAGTATGTTTGAGTTAAGATCTCCTCAAATACCCCTCTAGTTATATTGCTGACGTGTAGAAATATTTTGGATAATTTAAATAGGTTCTTGCAATTCATATCGGACAAACTTGAAAAGCTTTGATTATTTCTCCCCCTTCTTCTTCTTCATTTCCAACTTATCGAAGGTATATACTATAGATTGTCCCTGAAAAAATATTATTGTTAAGTAATCTTGTAAAGAATTTGAAACTCAAAAAAAAAAAAATTCAATATGAAAATGAAAAATAGATAATATAGACAACCATCTTACTTTTCAAAACATTGTTTTTAACGAATTTTTCTAGAACTTCTCTAGCTAACTTGCAATTTGTCAAAAGTATGAACTCATGATTTAATATATCATCTGGAAATTTAGAAATACATTTACAACGGAAAGAATTTCGTTTTAATAATTGAATAATTTTCTTGATAGAATTCCATATCCTAGAAGTAAATGTCATAAGCTCTTCTTTATTGTTTTTATCTGGGATTCTTTCTGCTTAAGAATTCCTCCATAGCCCAAATACGATGATTATATCTCTATAAATTTACCATATGATGGAACTGGCAAAGCTAAGCAAGGGATATGCTTCATTTAAAGCATTATTCTTTTAACTACCTCAGTATGAACATTAGTCCATGGGCTGCTTTTTAAGCCTTTCATAAAGTAGTTTGCGATAACATGCAAGTTATTTTTTATATAATTAAGATTTCCCAGGAACCTCTATAATAGTTTCTTTTCCAAGATTTTATCTAGAAATTTAGAAGCGAATTCACCACTCTTCAATTTGGTGTTCCAGAATCCTTATTTTGTTTGAAATAATTGCATTTTCTTAACTCAAATAATCAAGCCAATTTTCTTAATAACATCAAATAAAGTAATACATGTTTTAATTATTGGTTCATGTTTTGTGAGAAACTAATATGTTGTCAATATAATGAATGATGAATGTAGAGAATTAAGTAAAAATTTCATTCATAAATTCATATTGACCAAAATGAAAAATAAATGCTGTTTTATACTTATTCTTCTCATCAATTTAAAATTTCTAAAACCAAAATCCCAAAAAAAAAAAATAATAATGATAATAATAATAATAATAATGCTTCCTAAATCTACTCACGTACTCTGACAACTAATCAAATAAAGTAATACATGTTTTAATTATTGGTTCATGTTTTGTGAGAAACTAATATGTTGTCAATATAATGAATGATGAATGTAGAGAATTAAGTAAAAATTTCATTCATAAATTCATATTTACCAAAATGAAAAATAAATGCTGTTTTATACTTATTCTTCTCATCAATTTAAAATTTCTAAAACCAAAATCCCAAAAAAAAATAATAATAACGATAATAATAATAATAACAACAATAATAATAATGCTTCCTAAATCTACTCACGTACTCTGACAACTAATCTAAATGGTACGATCCAAGGAAAGGCATCATACAAAGTTCAAGTCCAACTTGAAGAGAAATCATTGACGAGATTGTGAGCAAATAGGTTCGAAGAAGTGGAATTTTAGTTTTTCCTGTAAGTCTACTTTCAATACAACTCTTGTTATGGTATCTGTTTGATAAATTTCCATCTTAATAAGGTTATTTTTTTTTTAAGATTCATTATTTCCACAATAAAATAATAATAATAATAATAATTGAGAGAATTAATATAGCGGGATTTCCTTTCTTTTAACACTTCATTGAACTTAAATCAAAGATTTCATTTCTATGGCGTTCAACAAATTCATAGAAAAGTTCATAGATTTTATAACCGGAATATTAGCTTTCTTGGAGTTGTGATTCAATTTTTTGGGGTCTCAGAGCTACTATTGCTACATGGGTTTATATCAGTTCTTATCAGAGCTTCGGCTCTAAAATCAATTTGATATTTATCTTTCCACTTTCTTTTTCCATCTTCTTCGTTGGATTTTTCATCTTTTCATCAAGTCTCCATCATTTTCTTGACTCGTCACAATGTTCTTGAGTCTTTTACGTGACACAAATACCATGAACATTCAACAATTGTTTTGAGCATTAAATTTAGTGCACCAATACAATTTTGTTTCAATCTTTCTTGCCCTTGTTCATTCCCCCTTATTTAGTGTCAAAAAATCAAAAATTCTAAAAAAATCCATCAAAAAGAAAATTATGTGAAAAAAGCAAGAAATCAATTCAATACTTAAAATCATCCATTTGTATCATTTTTATTGTGGAAACGGTATAGAGCGATTCCCCCCTTTCTTGAGTCCTTTCCTTGAGTCAATATCCTTCTTAACTTTGGGGTTTGTACATCCACAAGGGTGTAAATGTTTGACTTAGATCAATTAATTCCTTAAAGAACTTGAAAGAAAGCATTAAGAGGAAAAGGACAAGAGACTGAAAATATTAGAGAGAAAAGCCAATTTTTGAGTGAAACACGAGTGCAAACAAGTGAGGCACAAAAATTCTAGTTGTTAATAT
>NW_019250280.1:9860-12342 GCF_002742605.1 Olea europaea var. sylvestris
TGGGGAGAAATTCAAAGCCATCAAAGAGGAAGTAGCCAGCAAAATAGAACCCAAGGTATAGGAATATGGATATCAAGTATTTTCGATGCTTAGGTTTAGAGCGCATTGCTTCTCAATCTCTGAACAAAGGGGAAATGATCTTGCGTGATAATGAGGAATTGATTAGCAAAAGGTCTGTGAGAGATAGCATGACTCCAAGTGACGTGCCAGCGCTACTTCTCTTTGAAGAGGATGGGGCTCGAATAATGTGTGTTGACTGTAGGGAGTCCCCATGTGACGTCCCAATGCTATTTGTCTCTAAAGTGGATGGGGCTCGAAGAATTTGTATTGACTGTAGGGCAATCAACAATATAACAGTGAATTATTAACATCCTATACCTAGGTTAGATGGTATATGCTACTTGGATGATTGACATAAAATAAAACTTCAAGTTAGGAAGAAAGAAGGAGATGAAGGGAAAATTGCTTTTAAGACTAAATATGGATTGTTTGAGTGGTGGTTAGTTTACTTTAAAGGTAAATTCGGAGTAGTTTACTTTAATGACATTCTAGTATATTTTAAAAGTTAGATGAACATATAGAACATTTGATCTAAATGCTTATTAACTTGAAGCAGGATCAATTATATGCTAACTTTGAAAAGGGTACATTGTGCATGGAAAAAGTTATTTTTCTTTGCTAAAGTAAACGTGGAGAAATTAAAAACCAAAAAAGACGAAGTAGCCAAGAAAACGAAACCAAGGTGGATTCCAAACCTTCTTGGAATATGGATGTCAAGTATTTTAGATGCATAGGTTCAGTGCGCATTGCTGCTCAATGTTCAAACAAAAAGGGAAATGATCTTGCATGATAATGAGAAATTGATTGGCAAAGGTATTTGAGGGATATTTTGAGTCCATGTGATGTACTAGAGCTACCTGTCTCTAAAGTGGATGGGGCTCGAAGAATATGTATTGACTGACAGGGCAATCAACAACATAACATTAAAGTATCATCATCCCATACCTACATTAGATGGTATATGCTTGATTAACTACATGGACTATGTTTATTTGGTAAAATAGATCTTAAAAGTGGATATCATCAAATTAGGAATGAAGAAGGAGATGAAGGGAAAATTGCTTTTAAGACTAAATATGAAATGTATGAGTGGTTTGTTATACACCTTGGTCTTATTAATGCATCTAGTACTTTCTTGATTAATGAACCGTGTTTGTAAATTCGTTGAAATATACTTTGATAACATTCTAGTACATTGTAAGAATTTAGATGAACATATAGGACATTTGATGTGTATGCTTATTGTCTTGAAGAATGATCAATTTTATGCTAACTTTAGAGAGTGTATGCTTTGCATGGAAAATGTTATTTTTCTTTGTTGTGCTGTTAGTGGAAAGGTTATTGAAGTAAATGAGGAGAAATTCAAAGCCATCAAATAGAGAACCCCACATTCCCAACTTTCTAGGAATATGGATATCAAGTATTTTGCTTAGGTACAGAGTGGATTGCTTCTCAATCTTAAAAAAAGGGGAAATGATGTTGCGTGATAATGAGGAATTGATGAGCAAAAGGTTTGTGAGAGAGATAGCATGAGTCCAAGTGACGTGCCAGTGCTATTTGTCTCTAAAGAGGACGGGGCTCGAAGAATGTGTGTTTACTGCAGGGCAATAAATAGCATAACAGTAAAGTATCATCATCCTATACCTAGGTTAGATGGTATATGCTTGATTGACTATATGGAGTATACATATTTAGTAAAATAGATCTTAAAAGTGGATATAATCAATTTAGGAAGAAAGAAGGAGATGAATGAAAAGTTGCTTCTAAGGCAAAATATGGATTGTATGAGTGGTTAGTTATATACTATTTGGACTTACTAATGCACCCACCACTTTCGTTAGATTAATGAACCATGTTTTACGTGCTTCCATAGGCAAATTTGTTGTTGTCTATTTTGATGATATGCTCATCTATGTCAAAAACTTGGATGATCATGTTGTGCCTTTAAAATCAGTTTTGGATGTACTTAGAAAAGAGAAATTATTTGCTAACTTGAAGAAGTGCACCTTTTGCACCGATAAGCTTGTGCTTCTTGATTTTGTTATGAACCCACAAGGAATACAGTTTGATGAAGAGAAGATCCGTGTGATTCAAAAATGACTGAGGTGTGAGTCATGTTCATAGTTTTCATGTACTCACTAGTTTTTGTAGGCGGTTCGTGAAAGACTTTAGTAGCATCACCGCACCACTTACCAAAGTAATAAAGAATAACGTTGGTTTCAAATGGGGAGACGAGTAAGAGAATGCGTTCCAATTGATCAAGGAAAAATTAACTCATGCTCCTTCACTGTGTTACCTGATTTTACTAACATGTTTGAAATTGAATGCGATGCTTCAGGTATGGGTATAGGTGCAGCTTTTATGCAAGAAGGGAGACCAATTGCATATTTCAATGAGAAGTTAATCGGGGCAGCCTTAAACT
>NW_019250280.1:19295-24037 GCF_002742605.1 Olea europaea var. sylvestris
GCATGCTAAAACATGCCCAATATAATGAAGAGCACTTAAATATAATAAAACGCATAAAATGTATCAAATGCACGAAATGTTACATTTTATGCACGAAATGTTACCAAACTTTGTAAAGTAGAACGAAACATTTCGAAATGAACCAAACCATATGAAATGTACAAAATCCTTCAAAATATACCAAAAATCCGTAAAATGTGTCGAAATGTATTAGTACTCATCAAGATGCAGAAAGTATACTAAAAACATAGCAAAATGTATAGATTTGCTAAAATGGTACCTGAATATGCAAAATTTATCAAAACATGTGAAAGTCGCAAACATGTATGAGCGTACAAAATATAAATGAACGAGCCAAAAATACACTAAAAGATTCGTCAAATATATCCAATAGTGCCAAAAGCATTCTGAATCAAACGAAATGGGCCAAAAAAATACCAAATTCATTTGAAATATACCAAAAGTACACCGAAGTCAGTCAAATGTGCAAAAATGTACCGTATTATGTCAATTGCATGCAAAAAAAAAAAACTATCCAAATATATCAAAAAGCAGTCAAACACAGTGAAGTGCAAGAAATGTCTAGATGTACCTAAGAGTACCAAACTTCTTGAAAGTACATCAGAACACTCCAATATCAACCAGATTGTGTGAACTGTACAAAATGCTCCAAATTATATCAAAATCAATAAAATATGTCAAACTGTACCAGTACTCACCAAAATGCAAGAAATATACTAAAACACATGCCAGTATCTCTTTCCTACATAAAAAATTGTCCTAATTATCCAAAAGTGTACAAAAATTACAAGTTACATTTATCCATGTAAAGTGTAACAAAATACGCAGAATTTATCAAACCATGAGAAACATATAAAAACAAGTCCTAAACATAAGCAATTTGAAATGTACTAAATCCCCCCATATGTATCAAAATGCATGAAATATACAAAACTGAGCCAATATACAAAAAAGTAATCGCCAAATACACCCAAACGTGCCAAAATGTAACAAATTCATTGAAACATGCCAAAAGTGTACCCAACACCACGAAACATGCCAATCGTACAAACTGTGTTAAACTTGCAAAAAATGTATCGCATTATGTGAATTGCATACTAAAACACTTCCAGTATATCGAAAAGCACATTAATAGCACATGAAATGTACCAGATACACCTAACGATACCAAACATCACAAAAATACGTACAAAACACTATAATGAACCAAACTATGTCAAATGTATAAAATGGCTCAAAATATGCCAAAATTTGTAAAACGTGCCGAAATGTACCAGTACCCGCCAAGATGCAACAAATGTACTACAAACATCCTAAATTTTTAGTTACACCAAAAACTGACTTAAATACGCCAAAATGTATGGAAAATGCACAAACTACATTTATCTACTCAAGTTGTACCATAATTGGCAAACTTTGCTAAACCATGTGAAACATTGCAAAACATGTCCTACAGTACTTTGTGAAATGTAATAAGCAAGCAAAAATGCACAAAGGTACCGTCAAATTCATCGGAATGTGCCGAAAGTGTACAAAATTCTTCGATATGTTCCAAAACTTTACCAAAGTTGGTTAAACATGCGAAAATGTACCGTACTATGTGAATTGCGTACTAAAACATGCCAATATTTTGAAAAGCACTTAAATATTAGAAAGTGAATGAAATGCACCAGATGCACCAAATAGTACCAAACTTCGTGAAAATGCGTATAGAACACTCTGAAATGAACCAAAACTATGTGAAATTCATAGAACGCCTGAAAATAAGTCGGAATCCATAAAATGTGCCCGAATGTACTATTTGCTAACCAAGATGCAAGAAATATACTAAAACCATGCCAAAATGTTTTAGTCGAGCTAAAAATTGAAATAATTACACAAAAAATATGCAGAAGTCATAAACTATATTAATCCGCTTAAGGTGGCAAAGAGATACAAAATTCTTTTGGAGCATGAATTATCGACACCTTGAAAATTCACAAAACAGTGCGAAACATGGCCGAATATGTCTTCAAGTACAAAGCAATGTGAAATATTCTCAATAGCGCCATACATATTAGAATGCATGAAATATAATAAACGAGCAAAAGTGCACAAAAGATTCACCAAATACACCAAATGTGCCAAAAGTGTACAAAATTCATCCAAACATGCCGAAAGCATACGAAATTCACCAAAATATTCCAAAAGTTTACCAGTTTGTTAAACGTGCGAAAATGTATCGTAATATGTGAATTATGTACTAAAACATGCCCAATGTATCGAAAAGCTCTTAAATGTTGTTATAAAATGCATGAAATGTATCAGATGCACCAAACAATACCAAACTTCATGAAAATGCATACAAAATACCCCGAAATGAACCAAAACTACGTGAAATATACAAAATGCCTTAAAATATACTAGAATCTGTAAAATGTGTCAAAATGTACCATTGCTCACCAAGATCAAGAAATATACTAAAAACATGCCAAAATGTTACGGTCACACCAAAAATAGACCTAATAATGTAAAAATGTACAGAAACGTTCAAACTACATTAATCCGCTTAAAGCGAACCACGGTCCGCAAAATTTACCAAAGTTGGTTGAACATGTCCTAAAGTGCAAAACAATGTGAAATGTACTAGATCATACCATATGTTACGAAACATAATAAACGAGCCAAAATACACAAAAGGATTCATCAAATACATCCAAATGTGCCAAAGTCAAAATTCACTGGAACATGCCAAAGATGTATGATATTCACCGAATTGTTCCAAAAGTTTACAACACAGTTGGTCAAATGTTTGAAAATGTACTGTACTATGTGAATTGCATGTTAAAACATGTCCAATTGTATCGAGAAGCACTTAAATGTAATAAAGTGCATGAAATGTACCAGATGCATCTAACAGTACCAAACCACGCTTAAGCATCAAAATGTATGGAAAACCACCAAAATCTACTAAACTTTGCAAACCGTAAAAAAAAGTTGCCAAAATGTACATCCGCGAGTAATGAAACATATAAAAACATTGTAATTTGACTTCCCAAGTACACGAAAATTGAATCAACTTACAAAACTTCACCGACTACAAAGCACACAAAATGCACCAACAACGTTTCAAACTGCATAAAACTAATGATAACACCCCCAAAAGCGCAAAAATGAATGGAACATACCAAATCATATTGAAGTATACCAAAGAGCACAAAATGTACCCAAATATGCAAGACTATACCAAATTACGAAAAATGTTCCAAAATGCAGTAAACTACTTGAATAAGTAGTGCTCCTATATAAACCATATGAACAGTACCTAGATTGGCCAAAATGCAACAAAATGGGCCAAAATAAACAAAGAAGCCACAAAGTGTACAAAAGTGAAAATGGTGTACCAATATCTTTTAATCTACCAAAATGTTATGAGACATGCCAATAAGATCCAAAATATAGAGAGATACATGAAATACGTTGAAACGTGCCGGACGTGCATCAAAGTGTGTGAAATGTACAAAAATTTGTCAAAATATACCGCACTAGGTGAAGTGCCTACTAAAACATGCCCAAATATATTGAAAAGCCCATAAATGGGATAAAGTGCATGAAATGTACCAAATGCACCTACGTTACCAAACTTCATGAAATACACAAAACACTCAAAAATGCAGACATACCAAAATTCGTAAAATGTGACAAAATTTGCCTTTACTCACCACGATGCAAGAAATATTACAACATGTAAAAATGTTTTAGCCGATCCATAATTGACCTAATTGTGCAAATATGTACAGAAATGCACAAACTACATTAGTCCGATCAAAAGTGTACCAAAATGGACCAATCCACTTGAAACGTGGCAAAACTTGTCTAAATAATCATAACACCTCAAAAAGTACGGTAATCTACAAAACGTACAAAAATATGCCGAAGGTAATCCAAACAAGTCGAATATTCCAAACTACACCAAATGTAACAAAAGTCATAAGAATATAGGTAAGTGCAACAAATTAGTGAAACATTTCAAAAATGTGTCAGAGTGGGTAAATTCATTAAATTGGGCGAATATTACCTACTTTGCACGATATGTCACAAAAAGAAGCAAAATAGGTGATATGTAGAATAAAATGACTAAAAAATATTGAACCTGTAGATCATATGATAACACTTTGAAATGCACCAAAATAGGTAAAATTTATTAAAATGGGATAGGGTGTATGCCAAATGTAGGCAAAATGCAACATTGATGCAGCAAAACGAACTAAATACACCGAAACAAACTAAAATATATTAACTTGCTTGAAATGCTCTAAAATGCACCAAAATCTGCCACAAAAGTGTGGAAGTGCAAACACCAAGAATCTTCTAAATTACCGAAATGCTATGAGATACCTGAAATATGTCAAAATATGCCAGAAGTGTATGGTGCATGACATGTACCAAAATGTAAGAAAATGCACCAGAATAGGTTAAAAGCCCATAGACGTAATAAAGTGCATGAAACATTCCTAATGCACCTAACAGCACCAAACTTCGTGAAATGTACAAAACACTTGGAAATTCACTAAAACATACCAAAATTCGTAAAATGTATCCTAATTTCCATTACTCACCACGATGCAAGAAACATTAAAACAAGCCAAAATGATTTAGTCGCCCAAAAATTGACCTAACTATGCAAAAAAGTAAAGAAATGCGCAAACTGCACCAGTCCACTTAAATTGAACAAAAGTATG
>NW_019250280.1:31281-42715 GCF_002742605.1 Olea europaea var. sylvestris
TATTCCAAATGGTATGCAACTAACCATTCTTTCAATCCATATTTACTTTTAAAAATAATTTTCCAATCACGTCCTTCTTTCTTCCTAATTTGTTGAAATATAAATGATCCATGTAGTTAATCAAGCATATCGTCCAAACTAGGAATGGGATGTTAATACCTTATTGTATGTTGTTGATTGCCCTGTAGCCAACACACATTATTGGAGCCCCATCTTATTTTGAGACATGTGGCACTGGCATGTCACATGGACTCGTAATATCTCTCACATACATTTTGCTCATCAATTCTTGATTATCGTGAAAGCTCATTTCTCTTTTGTTTGGCCATTGAGAAGTAATACGTTCTTGACCTAAGCTTCCAAAATACTTGATGCCACCGTCCTGGCTCCGCCCAAACTGCAGAGCCGCCGGGCAATGTCACCAGTGTGGTCGTCGACGGTCGCCTGGAGAAGAAGAAGATGGAAACCCTCAAATCCGTTTGTTTTTTTTTTTGGTTGGTTTGGGCTTTTGCACAATATGTTGGGCCTTTTATTATTTAGCCCAAAAGTAAAATTAATTTATCCAAAGTCCAAACCCATTACCCTGACCCATATTAATACCCATTTCATTTGCCCTTTCTTTTAGATTTGAGAATTGTGACTTCATTGGCTCCCGGCTAGGAGGGATCTTCTTCTTCACTTTCATTTTCTGGTTCAAAAAAATTTAGTGCCAATCGCTGCAGTCTGCAGACCGGAACTAGAACTCGAAGGCTCGCTTGCTCCTGCTGTCGAGACTGCCGACTCATGTAAGTGCGGTAACTCTTTTTTTTTCCGGCTTTCCCTCTTTATTAATTTTTTTCGATTTTTTTTTTTTTGGTTTTGTTCTATTTTGATTTGGCTATTTTGATTTTGTTAAATTTTGTTACTGTACTCAAGTTGAATTGATTGAATTGTGAATTTTTTAGGAGAATATTTATTTTTTAGGATTTTGTTGGATTTTGGTTTTGTTCTATTTTTTTTCCGGCTTTCCCTCAACTGCCTAGTGCCTAATGCCTATTGATTGAATTGTAAATTTTTAGGAGAATATTTATTTTCGTAGATTTGAACTCAACCTAGCAACTGAGAGCTCAATAGCCCCCCTAGCTTGCTTAAATTAGCTTGACTTCAATTAACGCATTTGGTATCAATAAAGTTTTTCAAGTATTCAATTAATCTCAGCTCCACTCATGTGCATCCCTATGAAGAGACTATATTTCCCAATGCTAAAAGCCAAGTGAATGCCCCATGGCTCCATTAGCATTTCAGGATAATTGAGGACCAAATAAAATCAGTTGTCTAAATCTTCAAGCAGCAAAGGCTCTAAGAAAATTAAAACTGATATATTTGAAAAATAAAACACCCTATACATAAAAAATGATGATCTATTCTTCAGGCCCTAAATCATAACGTTCAATTTCAATTTTTCTATAGTGATTGAATCCAAAAGAATCGAAATTTAGGGTTCAATTTCGATTCTTGAAATATTAGATCAAACCCCCCATAGTTGTGAATAGGGTTGGAAGTTGGAGCATTATAAAAACCACCAGAAAACATGATGTTCTTGTGTCCATTAATCTGATTCTTTGTTGGTTTTATAGCCCGTGTGTACTTGGTTATTTTTTTTAATCAATTGTAATTGAAAATTGAATTGGGACATTTGCAGATTATGGAACGATTTTTTCAACCAAAACGAAAGTTCATACCCAATTCTTCTACTTCTAGTTGTGCATCTAGTCCTGCCATTGATTCTAGTCGAGCACAAGAGTTATTGAATAACACAAAGAAGTTCCGGGCTCAATTTAATTGGATGATCTTGTATCTGATCCAAGGATACGCCCCCTATTGAGTCGTATGATCCTAATATCAAAGATGATGTTAGGATGGCATACTTGGAGAAGGGTCTTTGTCAACCATATGGACATGATTTTTCAAGAAGATCGATGGAGAATGATAATAGATGTTTTCGAAAAGAATGGTTCTCCGAATTTCATTGGTTGGAATACAGTATAGAAAAAGATGCCGCATATTGTTTACATTTCTATTTGTTCAAACCCGATAGAGGGGGTCAAGGGGGTGGCCATATATTTACTAAGACCGGCTTTAGGGATTGGAAGCACAAAAAGACATTGAAAGATCATTTCGGTCTCTTGGATAGTGCTCATAATCAAGCTTTTGCAAAGTGTACCAACTTGATGAATCAAAAGGAAAGTATCTCTTATGTTATGTCTTGCCAAAGTAGTAGTTATAGGACCAGGTTGAATGCGGTGCTAGATTGTAATAGATTCCTCTTGATGCAAGGATTGTCATTTCATGGTCATGATGAATCAAAAGAGTCTCTTAATAGAGAAAATCTAATTGAGTTACTGAACTCGTATGCAGCTCGTTGTAAAGAAATTAAAGAACTATTATTCAGTAATGCTCCTGAAAATGACCAAATGACTTCACCAACCATCCAAAAGGATTTGATTAATTGTTTTGCAGTAGAGATGACAAGGGTTATTATCCACGGTGATTCTTTGTTTTCAATTTTGGTTGATGAGGCTCGTGATAATTTTATGAAAGAACAAATGGCAGTTGTTTTGAGATTAGTTTATAAAAGTGGGCAAGTGAAGGAGCATTTTTTGGGTATGTCCCATGTCACTAATACTTGTGCCCAATCATTGAAGGATGCCATTGATGCAATGTTTTCTATACATGGGTTGACCATATCTAGCCTGAGAGGTCAAGGCTATGATGGAGCAAGTAATATGTCAGGTGAGTTCAATGGATTGAAAGCTTTAATTTTAAGAGAAAACCGACATGCTATGTATGTGTATTGCTTTGCTCACTAGCTTCAGTTGGCAATTGTATCTGCCACACGTAGGAATGATATGCTTGGTGATTTGTTTGACGTACTTGCTATTATTGTGAATTTGGTTGGTGCATCATGTAAGTGTGTAGATGCTCTTCGAACATGTTATCAAGCTAATATTTTGGAGAAGCTTAATACTGGGGAACTTACTAGTGGAAGTGGTCAGTTTCAAGAAATGAGTTTGGCATGCCCAGGTGATACTAGATGGGGCTCACATCTACTAAAAATTACTTGTTTCATTAATATGTTTAATGCTATCATAGATGTTCTTGAAAATATATTAGCAGATGGCGTACATTCAGATAAAAAATCTTCGACCGTAAGACAGATGAACGCTATGCAAGATTTTGAGTTTGTGTTTAATCTCCACTTTATGTTTGAAATTCTTGCAATTACAGATGACCTTTCACAAGCCTTACAAAAAAAGGATCAAGATATTTAGAATCAATGAGGTTATTGAATTTGTGTAAGTGTGCATTGCAGAACCTAAGAGAGAAGGGTTGGGATACTTTGTTGAGTAGGTTGTTTGAGTTTTGTGTTGATAGACATATTTTAGTGCCCAATATGGAAGATATTGTAGTAGTGAAAGGTCGACCTAGGCGTGTAGCTCAGCAGGTGACTTATTTTCATCGCTTTTATGTTGATTTGTATTGTCATGCGATAGACTCAATCTTGCACGAGTTGAATGATCGTTTTCTAGAAACAACTACTGAGCTCTTTACTTGCATTTCATATTTAAGTCCAAGAGATTCATTTGTAGCTTTTGATAAGACTAAATTGCTACGTCTTACTCAGTTTTATCCTTTGGACTTCAATAGTGAAGAGCTTTTATTACTTAGACCTCAACCTGTTAAGTTTCTTTCGCTTGTGAGAATGGACAAAGCTTTCTTTAATCTCAATAGCATATCTTGTGTACTTCAGAAGTTGGTTGAAACTGGAAGTTCTTGTTATTTTCCATTGGTTTATAGGCTGCTCACCTTGGTAATGATATTACCTGTGGCAACTGCAAGTGTTGAAAGGATATTTCTGCTATGAATCTAATCAAGAGTGATTTGCGCAACAAAATGGGAGATGTCTGGTTGAATGACAATTTAGTGGTTTACGTGGAGAAGGCTATTTTTAAAAAACTTGAGAATGAGGCATTATTGCAACGTTTTCAAATCATGAGACCCCGTAGAATACAGTTGTCTAAGTTTACAGTTACAGAGTAACTGAGTAAGGTTGTATCGTATTTTTTTACTATTTTGGGTTGTATTGAAGTATATTTTCATATGTATACGATTTTGACGTTTCAATTCATTTACATATATATTGAATAACTTTTAATATTATATAACTAATTTTATTAAATGATCGGACTATTACGATCGTCGACAGTCAACGGTCAACCACTCTTAGTCCGATCGTCGACGATCAATAGTCAACGGTCAACCCGCCCTAGCTGGACTTCAATCCTGGATTTGGCGCTGACTTGATGTCCATATTCCTAGAATGTTTGGAATCCACTCTGGGTTTTATTTTGCGTGCTACTTCCTCTTTGATGGCATTGAATTTCCCTTCATTTACTTCAATACCCTTTCCACTAACAACGTAATCGAGAAAAATAACTTTTTCATGTACAACGTAAACTTTTTAATGATAGCATAAAATTGATCTTGCATCATGACAATAAGCATGCACATCTAGTGTTCGATATGTTCATATAAGTTCTTACAATATACTAGAATGTCATCAAAGTAAACTACTAAAAATTTACCTTTAAACATGGTTCAATAATCAAGCGAATGTGCTGAGTTCAATCGTATGTTCAACTGGTATAGAACTAACCATTCCTACAGTCCATATTTTGTCTTAAAAATAGTTTTCCATTCAAGTCCTTCTTTATTTCTAATTTGATGATCTCAACTTTAAAGATCTATTTCACAAATTATACGTGATCCGTGCAGCTAATCAAGCATATCATCCGACCTAGGCATGGTATGGTGGTACTTTAGTGTATGTTGTTGATTGTCCTCCAGCCAACACAAATTATTGGTGCCCCATCCTATTTTGAGACATGTGGCACTAGCACGTACATGGACTTGTAATGTCTCTCACATCCCTTTTGCTCATCAATTCCTCGTTATCGCGCAAAATAATTTCCCTTTTGTTTGGGCATTGAGAAGCAATACGATCTGGAGGCATCCAAAATACTTGATGTCTATATTCCTAGAAGGTTTGGAATCCACCTTGGGTTTCATTTTGCGTGCTACTTCCTCATTGATGGCTTTGAATTTCTCTTCATTTGCTTCAATACCCTTTCCACTAAAAATGTAACCGAGAAAAATAACTTTTTCCATGCACAACATAAACTATTTAAAATTTGCATAAAATTGATCTTGCTTCATGACAGTAAGCATGCACATCTAATGTTCGAAATGGTCATCTGAGTTCTTACAATATACTAGAATGTCATCAAAGTAAACTATTAACCATTTACCTTTAAACATGGTTCAATAATCAAGTGAATGTGCTGAGTTCAATCGTATGTCTAACTAGTACAGAACTAACCATTCCTACAGTCCATATTTTGTCTTAAAAATAGTTTTCCATTCAAGTCCTTCTTTATTTCTAATTTGATGATCTCAACTTTAAAGATCTATTTCACAAATTATACGTGATCCGTGCAGCTAATCAAGCATATCATCCGACCTAGGCACGGTATGGTGGTACTTTAGTGTATGTTGTTGATTGTCCTCCAGCCAACACAAATTATTGGTGCCCCATCCTATTTTGAGACATGTGGCACTAGCACGTACATGGACTTGTAATGTCTCTCACATCCCTTTTGCTCATCAATTCCTCCTTATCGCGCAAAATAATTTCCCTTTTGTTTGGGCATTGAGAAGCAATACGATCTGGAGGCATCCAAAATACTTGATGTCTATATTCCTAGAAGGTTTGGAATCCACCTTGGGTTTCATTTTGCGTGCTACTTCCTCATTGATGGCTTTGAATTTCTCTTCATTTGCTTCAATACCCTTTCCACTAAAAATGTAACCGAGAAAAATAACTTTTTCCATGCACAACGTAAACTATTTAAAGTTTGCATAAAATTGATCTTGCTTCATGACAATAAGCATGCACATCTAATGTTCGATATGTTCATCTAAGTTCTTACAATATACTAGAATGTCATCAAAGTAAACTACTAACAATTTACCTTTAAACATGGTTCAATAATCAAGCGAATGTGCTGAGTTCAATCGTATGTTCAACTGGTATAGAACTAACCATTCCTACAGTCCATATTTTGTCTTAAAAATAGTTTTCCATTCAAGTCCTTCTTTATTTCTAATTTGATGATCTCAACTTTAAAGATCTATTTCACAAATTATACGTGATCCGTGCAGCTAATCAAGCATATCATCCGACCTAGGCACGGTATGGTGGTACTTTAGTGTATGTTGTTGATTGTCCTCCAGCCAACACAAATTATTGGTGCCCCATCCTATTTTGAGACATGTGGCACTAGCACGTACATGGACTTGTAATGTCTCTCACATCCCTTTTGCTCATCAATTCCTCCTTATCGCGCAAAATAATTTCCCTTTTGTTTGGGCATTGAGAAGCAATACGATCTGGAGGCATCCAAAATACTTGATGTCTATATTCCTAGAAGGTTTGGAATCCACCTTGGGTTTCATTTTCCGTGCTACTTCCTCATTGATGGCTTTGAATTTCTCTTCATTTGCTTCAATACCCTTTCCACTAAAAATGTAACCGAGAAAAATAACTTTTTCCATGCACAACGTAAACCATTTAAAGTTTGTATAAAGTTGATCTTACTTCATGACGATAAGCATGTGTTCAATATGGTCATATAACTTCTTACAATATACTTGAATGTCATCAAAGTAAACTACTAACAATTTATCTTTAAACATGGTTCAAACGGTATAGAAATAACTTTTCCTTCAATCCATATTTTGTCTTAAAAATAGTTTTCCATTCGTGACCTTCTCTCTTCCTAATTTGATAATATCAACTTTGAAGATCTATTCCACAAAATATACATGATCCATGTAGTTAATCAAGAATGGGATGATGGTATTTTACTATATGTTGTTGATTACCCTCTAGCCAACACACATTACTGGAGCCCCATCCTATTTTGTGACGTGGCACTGGCACGTCACATGGACTTGTAATATCTCTCACCTCGTTATCGCGCAATATCATTTCCCTTTTGTTTGGACATTGAGAAGTAATACAATCTGGACCTAAGCAACCAAAATACTTTATGTTCATATTCCTGGAAAGTTGGGAATCCACCTTAGATTTTATTTTCCTTGCTACTTCCTCTCTGATGGTTTTGAATTTCTCCTCATTTACTTCCATACCTTCCCACTGACAACATAACCCAAAAAAATAACTTTTTCCATGCACAACGTAAACTTTCTAAAGTTAGCATAAAAACTGATCTTGCTTCATGACAGTAAGCATGCACATCGAACGCTTGTTATTTTCATCTAAGTTTTTACAATATACTAGAACGTCATCCAAGTAAACTATTAAGAATTTACCTTTAAACATGGTTCAATGAGCAAATGTGCTGGGTACAATTGTATGTCCGACTAATATAGAACTAACCATTCTCGCAATCCATATTTTGTCTTAAAAACAGTTTTCCATTCATGTCCTTCTTTCTTTCTAATTTGATGATATCAACTTTGAAGATCTGTTTCAAAAAATATAAATGATGCATGTAGTTAATCAAGCGTATCCTCTGACGCATGGGGTGATGGTACTTTGCGGTATGTTGTTGATTGCCCTCCAGCCAACACACATTACTGGAGCCCCATCCTATTTTGTGACATGGCATTGGCACGTCACATGAACTAGTAATATCTCTCACATACCTTTTGCTCATCAATTCCTCATTGTCGCGCAAGATCTTTTCCCTTTTGTTTGGACATTGAAAAGCAATACGATCTGGACCTAAGAATCCAAAATACTTGATGTTCATATTTCTAGAAGGTTTGGAATCCACCATGGGTTTCATTTTGCGTGCTACTTCCTCTTTGATGGCTTTGAATTTCTCTTCATTTACTTCAATACCCTTTCCACTAACGCAACCAAGAAAAATAACTTTTTCCATGCACACCGTAAACATTTTGATGTTAGCATAAAATTGATCTTGCTTCATGACAATAAGCATGCACATCTAATGTTCGTTATGTTCATCTAAGTTCTTACAATATACTAGAATGTCATCAAAGTAAACAACTAAGAAATACCTTTAAACATGGTTCATTAATCTCATGAATATGCTGGGTACATTGGTATGTCCAACTGGTATAGAACTATCCATATTTTGTCTTAAAAATAGTTTTCCATTCACGTCCTTCCTTATTCCTAATATGATGATATCAACTTTGAAGATCTATTTCACAAAATATACGTGATCCATGTAGTTAATCATGCATATCTTCCGGCCTAGGCATGGAATGATGGTACTTTACTGTATGTTGTTGATTGCCCTCCACCCAACACAAATTACTAGAGCCCCATCCTATTTTGTGACTTGTGGCACTGGTACGTCACATGGACTCATAATATCTCTCACATACCTTTTGCTCATCAATTCCTCATTGTAGCGGAAGATAATTTTCCTTTTGTTTGGACATTGAGAAGCAATACGATCGGGACCTAAGCATCCAAAATACTTGATGTTCATATCCCGACAAGGTCTTGGAATCCACCTTGGGTTTCATTTTGCATGCTACTTCCTCATTGATGGCTTTGAATTTCTCTTCATTTACTTCAATACCCTTTTAACAACATAAGTAACAAAAATAACTTTTTTCATACGCAACGTAAACCTTCTATGTTAGCATAAAACTGATCCGGCTTCATGACAATAAGCATGGACATTAAATGCTCGATATGTTCATCTATGTTCTTACAATATACTAGAATGTCATCAAAGTAAACTACTACGAATGTGCTGGGTACAATTGTATGTCCAACTGGTATAGAACTAACCATTCTTACAATCCATATTTTGTCATAGAAATAGTTTTCCATTCTTGTCCTTCTTTTTTCCTAATTTGATGATGTCAAATTTGAAGATCTATTTCACAAAATATACGTGATCCATATAATTAATCAAGCATATGTCTAACCTATGCATGGGATGATGGTACTTCACTGTATGTTGTTGATTTCCTCCAGCCGACACACATTATTGGTTCCCCATACTATTTTGAGACATGTGGTGTTGGCACGTCACATGGACTCGTAATATCTCTCACGACATTATCGCGCAAGATCATTTCCCTTTTGTTTGGACATTGAGAAGTAATACAATCTGGACCTAAGCAACCAAAATACTTTATGTCCATATTCCTAGAAAGTTTGGAATCCACCTTTGATTTTATTTTGCTTGCTACTTCCTCTTTGATGGTTTTGAATTTCTCCTCATTTACTTCCATACCTTCCCACCAACAATGTAACCCATAAAAATGACTTTTTCCATGCACAACGTAAATTTTCTAAAGTTAGCATAAAACTGATCTTGCTTCATGACAATAAGCATCCTCATCAAACGTTGATGTGTTCATCTAAGTTCTTAAAATATACTAGAATGTCATCAAAGTAAACTACTACGAATGTGCTGGGTACAATTGTATGTCCAACTGGTATAGAACTAACCATTCTTACAATCCATATTTTGTCATAGAAATAGTTTTCCATTCTTGTCCTTCTTTTTTCCTAATTTGATGATGTCAAATTTGAAGATCTATTTCACAAAATATACGTGATCCATATAATTAATCAAGCATATGTCTAACCTATGCATGGGATGATGGTACTTCACTGTATGTTGTTGATTTCCTCCAGCCGACACACATTATTGGTTCCCCATACTATTTTGAGACATGTGGTGTTGGCACGTCACATGGACTCGTAATATCTCTTACATACCTTTTTCTCATCAATTCTTAGTTATCGCGAAAGCTCATTTCACTTCATTTGGACATTGAGAAGCAATACATTCTTGACCTAAGCTTCCTAAATGCTTGACGTCCATATTCCCAGAAGGTTTGGAATCCCCTTGGGTTTTATTTTGCATGCTACTTCCTCTTTGATGGCTTTTAATTTCTCTTCATCTACTTTAATTCCCCTTCCACCAATAGTGTAACCGACGAAAATAAGTTTTTCCATTCACAACGTAAAATTTTTGAAGTTTGCATAAAATTGATGTTACTTCATGACAAGCGTGCACATCAATTGTTCGATATATTCATCTAATATCTTACAATATACTAGAACGTCATCAAAGTAAACAACTAAGAATTTACCTTTAAACATAGTTCATCAATCTTACGAATGAGTTGGGTAATTTGTATGTCCAACTGGTATAGAACAGACTATCCTCACAATCCATAATTTGTCTTAAAAATAGTTTTCCATATGTCCTTCTTTCTTCCTAATTTAATGATATCAACTTTGAAGGTCTATTTCACAAACCATACAGTATCCGTGTAGTTAATCAAGCATATCGTCTGACCTACGCATGGGATGATGGTAATTTACTGTATGTTGTTGATTGCCCAGAGCCCACACACATTATTGGAGCCCCATCCCATTTTTGAGACGTGGCACTGGCATGTTGACTTGTAATATCTCTCACGGACCTTTTGCTCATCAATTCCTCATTATCACACAAGATCATTTTCCTTTTGTTTGGACATTGAGAAGCATTACGATCTGGACCTATGCATCCAAAATACTTGATGTCCATATTCCACGAAGATTTGGAATCCACCTTGGGTTTTATTTTCTGTGCTACTTCCTCTTTGATGGATTTTAATTTCTCTTCATTTACTTCAATACCCTTTCCACTAACAATGTAACAGACGAAAATAACTTTTTCCATGCACAACGTAAACTTTTTAAAGTCATAAAATTGATCTTACTTCATGACAAGCATGCACATCAACTGTTCGATATGTTCATCTAGGTTCTTACAATATACTAGAACGTCATAAAAGTAAACAACTAAGAATTTACCTTTAAACAGGGTTCATTAATCTCACGAATGTGTTGGGTACGTTTGTATGTCCAACTGGTATAGAACTGACCATTCCTACAATCCTTATTTTGTCTTAAAAATTGTTTTCCATATGTCCTTCTTTCTTCCTAATTTGATGATATCAACTTTGAAGATCTATTTCACAAAATATACATTGTTCGTGTAGTTAATCAAGCATATCATCCGACCTACGCATGGGATGATGGTACTTCACTGTATTTTATTGGAGACCCATCCTATTTTGAGACATGTGGCACTGGCACGTCATATAGACTCTCCAATATCTCTCGCATACTTTTGCTCATCAATTCCTTGTTATCATCCAAGATCGTTTCCCTTTTGTCTAGTCATTGAGAAGCTACTGTTCTAGACCTAAGCCTCCAAAATACTTGATGTCCATAATCCTAGAAGGTTTGGAATCCAACTTGAGTTTTATTTTTCTTGCTACTTCCTCTTTTATGTTTTTGAATTTTTCCACATTTACT
>NW_019250280.1:43410-47823 GCF_002742605.1 Olea europaea var. sylvestris
CTCCAGCTGACACATTATTGAATCCCCATACTATTCTGAGACATGTGGCACTGGCATGTCACATGGACTTGTAATATCACTCACATACGTTTTGCTCATCAATTCCTGATTATTGCGAAAGCTCATTTCACATCATTTGGACATTGAGAAGTAATACATTCTTGACCCAAGCTTCCAAAATACTTGATGTCCATATTCCTAGAAGGTTTGGAATCCCCTTGGGTTTCATTTTGCATGCTACTTCCTCTTTGATGGCTTTTAATTTCTCTTCATTTGCTTCAATACCCTTTCCACTGAAATGTAACCGACGAAAATAACTTTTTCCATGACAACGTAAACTTTTTCAAGTTTACATAAAATTAATCTTGCTTCATGACAAGCATGAACATCAATTGTTCAATACGTTCAT
Source organism: Olea europaea var. sylvestris (assembly GCF_002742605.1). Lineage (NCBI taxonomy): Eukaryota > Viridiplantae > Streptophyta > Magnoliopsida > Lamiales > Oleaceae > Olea > Olea europaea. The sequence goes on from NW_019250280.1 coordinate 43,820, forward strand.
CTAAGTTCTTACAATATACTAGAATGTCATCAAAGTAAACAACTATGAATTTACCTTTAAACATGGTTCATTAATCTCACGAATGTGCTGGGTACATTTGTATGTCCAACTGGTATAGAACTGACCATTCTTACAATCCATATTTTGTCTTAAAAATAGTTTTCCATATGTCTTTCTTTCTTCCTAATTTGATGATATCAAACATTGAAGATCTATTTTCAAAAATATACGTTATCCGTATAGTTAATCAAGCATATCGTCCGACCTACGCATGGGATGATGGTACTTCACTCTATGTTGTTGATTTCCCGCCAGCCAACCCACATTATTGGAGCCCCATCCTATTTTGAGATATGTGGCACTGGCACGTCATATGGACTCGTAATATCTCCAAAACCCCTTTTGCTCGTCAATTCTTCTTTATCGTGCAAGATCTTTTCCCTTTTGTTTGGTCATTAAGAAGCAATACGTTCTGGACCTAGGCCTCCAAAATACTTGTTGTCCATATTCCTAGAAGGTTTGGAATCCAACTTGTGTTTTCTTTTGTTTGACACTTCCTCTGAGATGGTTTTGAATTTTTCCTCATTTACTTCGATACCCTTTCCACTTTTTCCATGCACTACGTAAACTTTTTAATGTTTGAGTAAAATCGATCTTGCTTCATGACAAGCATGCACATCAATTGTTCGATATGTTCATCTAAGAATATACTAGAACGTCATCAAAGTAAACAATTAAGAATTTACCTTTAAACATGATTCATTAATCTCACAAATGTAGCTTACATTTGTATGTCTAACTGGTATAGAACTGACCATTCTTACAATCCATATTTTGTCTTAAAAATAGTTTTCCATATGTCTTTCTTTCTTCCTAATTTGATGATATCAAACATTGAAGATCTATTTCACAAAATACATTATCCGTGTAGTTAATCAAGCATATCGTCCGACCTACACATGGGATGATGGTACTTCACTCTATGTTGTTGATTTCCCGCTAGCCAACCCACATTATTGGAGCCCCATCCTATTTTGAGACATGTGGCACTGGCATGTCATATGGACTCGTAATATCTCCAACATCCCTTTTGCTTGTCAATTCCTCTTTATCGTACAAGATCTTTTCCCTTTTGTTTGGTCATTAAGAAGCAATACGTTCTGGACCTAGGCCTCCAAAATACTTGACGTCCATATTCCTAGAAGGTTTGGAATCCAACTTGTGTTTTCTTTTGTTTGACACTTCCTCTTAGATGGTTTTGAATTTTTCCTCATTTACTTCGATACCCTTTCCACTTTTTCCATGCACTACGTAAACTTTTCTAAAGTTTGCGTAAAATCAATCTTGCTTCATGACAAGCATGCACATCAATTGTTCGATATGTTCATCTAAGAATATACTAGAACGTCATCAAAGTAAACAACTAAGAATTTACCTTTAAACATGATTCATTAATCTCACAAATGTAGCGTACATTTGTATGTCTAACTGGTATAGAACTGACCATTCCTACAATCCATATTTTGTCTTAAAAATAGTTTTCCATATGTCTTTCTTTCTTCCTAATTTGATGATATCAAACATTGAAGATCTATTTCACAAAATATACGTTATCCATGTAGTTAATCAAGCATATCGTCCGACCTACGCATGAGATGATGGTACTTCACTGTATGTTGTTGATTTCCCTCCGGCCAACCCACATTATTGGAGCCCCATCCTTTTTGAGAAATGTGGCACTAATACATCATATGGACTCATAATATCTCCAACGGGCCTTTTGCTCGTCAATTCCTTGTTATCACACAAGTTCATTTATCATTTGTTTGGATATTGAGAAGCAATTTACTCTGCACCTAAGCATCTAAAATACTTGATGTTCATATTCATAGAAGGTTTGGAATCCACCATTGGTTTTATTTTGCTTGTGACTTCCAAGAGACGGCTTTGAGTTTCTCCTCATTACTTCAATACCCTTTCCACTAACCACGTAACCCAGAAAAATAACTTTTTCCATGCACAACGTACACTTTTTAGAGTTAACATAGAATTTATCGTGCTTCAAGACAATAAGCATGCACATCAAATATTCGATATGTTCATCTAAGTTCTTGCAATATGCTAGAATTTCATCAAAGTAAACTACTACGAATTTACCATTAAACATGGTTCAATAATTTCACGAAAGTGCTGGGTGTGTTAGTATCTCCAAATAGAATATAACTAACCACTCTTACAATCCGTATTTAGTCTTTAAAATAGTTTTCCATTCATCTCCTTCTTTCTTCCTAATTTGATGATATCAACTTTTAAGATCTATTTTACAAAATATAAATTATCCGTGTTGTTAATCAAGCATATCGTCCAACCTAGGGATGGGAAGATGATACTTTACTGTATGTTATTGATTGCCCTGCAGTCAACACACATTATTCGAGTCTCATCTTATTTTGAGATATGTTGCACTGGTACGTCATATGGACTCATTATATCTCTCACATACCTTTTACTCATCAGTTCCTCGTTATCGCGCAAGATCATTTTGCCTTTGTTTGGACATTGAGAAGGAACACACTCTGGTCCTAAGCTTCTAAAATACTTGATGTCCATACTCGTAGAGTGTTTGGAATCCACCTTGGGTTTTATTTTGCTTGCGACGTCCTCTTTGATGGCTTTGAATTTCTCCTTAGTTACTTCAATACCCTTTCCATCAACCACATAACCAAGAAAATAACTTTTTCCATGCAGAACTTTGACTTTTAAAGTTAACAAAAATTGATCCTGCTTCAAGACAATAAGCATGCACTTCAAATGTTCGATATGTTCATCAAAGTTCTTACAATATACTAGAATTTCATCGAAGTACACTACTATGAATTTACCATTAAACATGGTTCATTAATTTCATAAAAAGTGCTGGGTACATTAGTATGTCCAATTGGAATATAACAAACGACCCCTACATTCCGTATTTAGTTTTTAAAATAGTTTTCCATTCATCTCCTTCTTTCTTTCTAATTTGATCATATCAACTTTTAAGATCTATTTTACTAAATATAAATGATCCATGTAGTTAATTAAGCATATCGTGCAATCTACGCATGGGATGATGATACTTTACTGTTATATTGTTGCTTGCCTGCTGCCAATACATATTCTTCGAGGCCTATTGTGACGTCCCGAACTTAACTTTCGAGTGTCACGTACTAAACATAATAGCTTCTGCCTTTGGTACATGTAAATACTCTTAAATAGAAGTATTACATGTTACAAACTTATTTTCAACTTAATAAAATGTCTCTCATAAATTTTAATGGCCCGCAGAAGCGCATGTCGACAAGAAATTATACGTTACATATACGGACTCTGCACTGCCACGGTTAATTGGGGCAGCAAGTTCGACTATTTTTATAAAATTCATCCCAACTCCGTTTTCTATGAAATTTATGACATTAGAAAGATATTTTCAAGTAGTTTTCTAGGTTAAAATATAAAAAATTTCCAAGATCATATAACATGGGCGTTTTACTGAAAACAGTGAGGTAATAGCACAGAAATTTCAGATTTGACCCTTCAATGTTTAAAAATTCATATCTCAGGCTACAGATATCCAAATTGAGTGATTCTTGTGCCCATATTAAGACAACTCAATGAGGAATGCAGTAATATTTTCAGAGTCTCAAATGGACGTTTATGGAGTAAAAAATAACGTGTTGAAGTTGACCCAAAAACTGTCCCGTTTCTGCCTTTTTATCATTTGCAAGGGAAAGTAAAAACAAAAAAACGTCTCTTAATATAACATGATAGATATAATTACATAATTTGCTTCCAGTATCATATTACATCATGTCTTATACATGTTTTTATATAATAACAAAAGCAAAACCTATGGAAAGCAGTCAAACAAAACATACGAAATAGAAACTTTGATGTAAAATAATTTTGTCCTTGATGTATCATCGATTTTGCCGACTGACTTCCACCAACTCCACAATTATGAATCT
>NW_019250280.1:48125-51938 GCF_002742605.1 Olea europaea var. sylvestris
AAAACACCTCATGCATATATGTTTCATCAATTTTAGGCCAAGTTGGAGAAACAATGTTTAATTTTAGTAATTAGGTGTAAAATGGACATTTATCCCAAACCCCTAATTAACAAATTATTTGGAAAAACTTTTAATAAATCGACCAATACAAAATCTGGCAACCATAAATAATTTTTTGGCCATACTAAATTTTGAAAAGTTAAATTACTATTCTAAAAATTAAATGAGCAAAAAATTCGGAGTATTACACCTATCCTCTTTAGAGACAGGTAGCACTGGTTCGTCACATGGACTCGTAATATCTCTCACATACCTTTTGCTCATCAATTCCTGATTATCACGAAAGCTCATTTCTCTTTTGTTTGGACATTGAGAAGAAGTATGTTTTGGACCTAAGCATCCAAAATACTTGATGTCCATATTCCTAGAAGGTTTGGAATAAACCCTGGGTTTTATTTTGCATGCTACTTTCTCTTTGATGGCTTTGAATTTCTCTTCATTTACCACTAACAATGCAACCGACAAAAATAACTTTTTCTATGCTCAATGTAAACATTTTAAAGTTCATTTATATTGATCTTGCTTCTTGACAAGCATGCACATCAATTGTTCGATATGTTCATCTGAGTTCTTACAATATACTAGAACGTCATCAAAGTAAACAACTAAGAATAAGTATTGCCTAGCGCCAATACTTATTCTTCGAGGCCCATCCTCTTTAGAGACAGGTAGCACTGGTGCGTCACATGGACTCGTAATATCTCTCACATACATTTTGCTCATCAATTCCAGATTATCGCGAAAGCTTATTTCTCTTTTGTTCGGACATTGACAAGAAGTACGTTTTGGACCTAAGCATCCAAAATCATGATGTCCATATTCCTAGAAGGTTTGGAATCCACCTTGGGTTTTATTTTGCTTGCTACTTTCTCTTTGATGGCTTTGAATTTCTCTTCATTTACTTCTATTCCCTTTCCACTAACAACGTAACCAACAAAAATAACTTTTTCCACGCACAACGTAAACTTTTTTAAAGTTACATAAAATTGATCTTGCTTTATGACAATAAGCATGCACATCAATTGTTCGATATGTTCATCTAAGTTCTTACAATATACTAGAACGTCTTCAAAGTAAACAACTAAGATTTTACCTTTAAACATGGTTCATTAATCTCATGAATGTGCTGGGTACATTAGTATTTCCAAATGGTATAACAACTGACCATTCTTACAATCCATACTTAGTGTTAAAAATAGTTTTCTATTCATCTCCTTCTTTCTTCCTAATTTGTTGATATCAACATTTAAGATGTATTTTTAGTAGCTTTTAATTTCTCATCATTTACTTCAACACACTTTCCACTAACACATAACCAATAAAATAACTTTTTCCATGCATAACGTACACTTTTTAAAGTTAGCATAAAATTCATCTTGCTTCGTGACAATAAGCATGCACATCAAATGTTCTATATGTTCATCTAAGTTCTTGCAATTTATTAGAATGTCATCAAATTAAACTACTACGATTTTAACAATAAACATGGTTCATTAAATCAAAAAAGTACCGGGCGCATTAGTATGTCCAAATGGTACATAACTAACCACTCTTATAATCCACATTTAGTCTTAAGAATAGTTTTCGATTTATCTCCTTCTTTCTTCTTAATTTTGTTGATATCCACTTTTAAGATCTATTTTACAAAATATATGTGACCCATGTAGTTAATCAAGCATATCGTTTAACCTAGGTATGGCATGATGATACTTTATTGTTTTGTTCTTGATTGCCCTGTAGCCAACACACATTCTTCGAGCACCATCCGATTATGATACTTCACGTCACATGGACATGTAAAATCTCTCACATACCATTTGTTCATCAATTCCTCATTACCGTGCAAGATCATTTCCCCTTTTTTTTGGACATTGAGAAGCAATATGCTCTGGACCTTAGCATCTATAATACATGATGTCAGTATTCCTGGAAAGATTTGGAATCCACCTTGGATCTATTTTGCTTGCTACTTCCTCTTTGATGGCTTTGAATTTCTCCGTATTTACTTCAACACCCTTACCATTAACCGCATAACCAAGAAAATAACTTTTTTCACACACAATGTACACATTTTAAAGTTAGCATGAAATTGATCATGCTTCATGACAATTAGCACGCTCATCCAATGTTCTATATGTTTATCTAAGTTCTTACAATATACTAGAATGTCATCAAAGTGAACTACTAAGAAGTTACCATTAAGCATGGTTCATTAATCTCATGAATGGGCTGGGCATATTCATAAGTCAGTGGGGGTATATAACTAACCACTCAAACAATCCATATTTAGCCCCCGTTTGATCCCTATTAAATTTCATTCCATTATATTCTATTTTTCTCTCTCCCATTTTCAACCACACAATCTTTTATAAAATAATATTACACGTAAATCAAAAAATTTTCCTTCTTTTTCAACCACTCATTTTTTTCAACAAAACACTATTCCCCCCATTTTCATTACCAAAAATGGGGGTCAAATGGGACCTTAGTCTAAAAAACAATTTCCCATTCGTTCATCTCCTTCTTTCTTCCTAATTTGAGGATATCAACTTTTAAGATCTATTTAACAAAATATACTTGATCCTTGTAGTTAATAAGGCATATCGTCCAACGAGATGATTATAATTTACTGTATGTTGTTGAGTGCCCTATAGCCAAAACACATTATTGGAGCCCCATCATATTTTGAGACATGTCACATGGACTCAAATATCTCTCACATACCTTTTGCTCATCAAATTCCTCGTTATCGTGCAAGATCATTTCCCTTTTCTTTGGTTATTGAGAAGCAACACACTTTGGACTTGAGCATCTATAGTACTTGACGTTAGTATTCCTAGAAGGTTTGAAACCACTTTGGATTTTATTTTGCTTGCTACTTCTTCGTTGATGGCTTTGAATTTCTCCTCATTTACTTCAACAACCTTTCCACTAATCACATAACCAAGAAAATAATTTTTTCCATCTGACAATAAACATGCACATCAAATATTCTATATGTTCATCTAAGTTCTTGCAATATACTAGAATGTCATCAAAGTGAGCTACTATGTATTTACCTTTAAATATGGTCCATTAATCTCGAGAATGTGCCCCATTAGTATGTCCAAATGGTATATAACGGACCACTCTTACAATCTATATTTAGTCTTAGAAACAATTTTCCATTCATGTTCTTCTTTCTTCCCAATTTGATGATATCAACTTTGAAGATCTATTTCACAAAATATACACGATCCATTTAGTTAATCAAGCTCATCGTCCAACCTAGGCATGGGATGATGGTACTTTACTGTATGTTGTTGATTGCCTTCCAGCCATCACACATTGTTGGAGCCCCATACCATTTTGAGAAATGTGCCAGTGGCATGTCACATGGACTCATAATATCTCTCACATACCTTTTGCTCAACAATTCCTGATTATTGTGAAAGCACATTTCTCTTTTCTTTGGACATTGAGAAGCAAAACATTCTGGACCTAAGCTTCCAAAATACTTTATGTCAATATTCCTAGAAGGTTTAGAATCCATCTTGGGTTTTATTTTGCATGCCACATCATCTTTGAAGGCTTTGAATTTCTCTTCATTTACTTCAATACCCTTTCCACTGACAACGTGACCGAGAAAAATAAGTTTTTCCGAGCACAACGTAAACTTTCTAAAGTTAGCATAAAATTAATCTTGCTTCATGACAATAAGCATGCACATCAAATGTTCATTATGTTCATCTAAGTTCTTACAATATACAAGAA
>NW_019250280.1:53732-55505 GCF_002742605.1 Olea europaea var. sylvestris
TTTTTAAAGTTAGGATAAAAGTGTTCTTGCTTCATGGGAATAAGCATGCAAATCAATTGTTCGATATATTCATCTAAGTTCTTAATGCATACAAGAATATCATCGAAGTAAACTACTAAGAATTTACCGATAAACATCGTCCATTAATCTCACGAATGTGCTGGATACATCTGTATGTCCAACTGGTATAGAGCTAAATATTCTTATCATCCATACTTTGTCTTAAATTAGTTTTCCAATCACGTCCTTCTTTCCTCTTAATTTGAAGCTATCAACTTTGAAGATCTATTAACAAAAAATACATGATCCATGTAGTTAATGAAGCATATCATCCGACCTGGGCATGGGATGATGGTACTTTACTGAATGTTGTTGATTGCCCTCCAACCAACACACATTGTTGAAGCCCCATCCTATTTTGAGAAATGTGGCACCAGGACATGGACTCCTAATATCTCTCACATACCTTTTGCTCATCAATTCCATGTTATCACGCACGATCATTTCCCTTTTGTTTGTTGGACATTGAGAAGCAATATGATCTGGAGCTAAGCATCCAAAATACTTGATGTTCATATTCCAAGAAGGTTTGGAATCCACCGTGGGTTTTATTTTGCACACTAATTCCTCTTTGATGACTTTGAATTTCTCTTCATTTACTTAAATACCCTTTCCATGAACAAGGTAACTAAGAAAAATAACTTTTCCATGCACAGCGTGAACTTTTAATGTTAGCATAAAATTGATCTTGCTTCATGACAATAAGTATGCACATCAAATGTTCGATATATTCATCTAAGCTCTTAAAGTATACAAGAATGTCATCAAAGTAAACAACTAAGAATTTACCTTTAAACATGGTTCATTAATCTCACGAATGTGCTAGGTACATCTGTAAGTCCAACTTGTATAGAGCTAACAATTCCTACAATCCATATTTTATCTTAAAAATAGTTTTCCAATCATGTCCTTCTTTCTTCTTAATTTGAAGATATCAACTTGGAAGATATATTCACAAAATAAACATGATCCATGTAGTTAATCTAGCATATCGTCCAACCTAGCCATGGGATGATGGTACTTTACTGTATGTTGTTGATTGCCCTCCAGCTAACATACATTATTGGAGCCCCATCCCATTTCGAGACATGTGGCACCGGCACGTCACATGGCCTCATAATATATCTCACATACCTTTGGCTTATCATTTCCTTGTTATCATGCAAGATCATTTTCCTTTTGTTTGGACATTGAGAAGCAATACGATTTGGACATAAGCATCCAAAATACTTGATATCCATATTCCAAGAAGGTTTGGAATCCACCTTGGGTTTTATTTTGCGTGCTAATTCCTTTTTGATGGCTTTGAATTTCTCTTCATTTACTTCAATACCCTTTCCACGAACAACATAACCGAGAAAAATAACTTTTTCCAAGCACATCGTTAACTTTTTAAATTTAGCATAAAATTGATCTTGCCTGATGACAACAAGCATGCACATCAAATGTTCGATATATTCATCTACGTTCTTAAAGTATACAAGAATGTCATCAAAGTAAACTACTAAGAATTTAACTATAAACATGGTTCATTAATCTCACGAATGTGCTGGATACATCTGTGTGTCCAGCTGGTATAGAGCTAACTATTCTTACAATACATATTTTCACTAAAATAGTTTTCCAATCATGTCCTTCTTTCTTCTTAATTTGAAGATATCAACTTTGAAGATCTATTCACAAAATATGCATGATCCATGTAGTTAATCAAGC
>NW_019250281.1:0-1311 GCF_002742605.1 Olea europaea var. sylvestris
AAGGCTAGGAGAAGACACCACAAAGGTATACTATGAAAGAACCACCAATTGCACACGTTATACAAGCGTTCTAGACACTTCTGGACACCTTTTTCTCACACAAAAAGGGGGCAGCCTGGATTCACTAATTCTTCTCTCAAAATCACACAAAACATCATATCAAAGAGGCTAGGGTTATATTCATATATATACTGTAGGGTTAGGCTTTAAGTTGGGCCATTAAAGGGGTAAACGGGTCATGATTCAAGCCATCCATAAGGAATACAATTGGGCCGGGTGTAGCTCATGGACTTGGTTGTTGGACTTATTTCATTCATCGGCCTATGCCTATGAAATAATATTAACCCACGTTAACATCATAGCCCGGGATTTATTTGATATCAAAAAAACCCAACAAATCTCCACCTTGATGTCCAACAAATCTGCAAGCAATCAAAACACAGTTAACACTTGCATAATCAAAGTAGCCAATAAAATTAGATCACAGACCTTACATCGTGTTTCCAACTTGAAACACATACCATACCTGCTCCATGTACTCACTAGGGCTAAGGTCAAAAAACACCAAGTAGAAGCAAATATTTAACAGTAAACAATCAAGAGCAAATACACATGCGATGACGATATACTATAGGATAACACACACAGATCTTTTTAGAAACACGTTCATATAGACCATAGATTAACACCAAGTCAATCAAACCACGCTCAACCACATATGCAATACATGCATAAATGACCCTAAGAAAAGATCTCACCACACTTATCCTATCCCATTCCGTGTTGCTCACACCTCGAGAACACATATCTCTTCTCATCGCCCACCATGCTCACTAAACCAATCACTCAACACATGTCTAACTGGCAAGTCACAATAGATCCTAAGTCCACGGGACAATCCTCTATCTCCACATCACTTCTCACAACCTACATGGATAATGGGTCTCCACCTAATAGAAGTGATAAAAGTGCCTCTCTCACACTGCACCTGATCAGGGCCTCTTTCCAGATAAAGGATCCTAGACATTTGATCACATCTCCACTCGTGATCCAAATGTCACACTCCACATCCTCGGTACAAACCACCATGTACCCCTAGGCATCTATACTCCACCTCACCAAAAGACACACAACACACTGTTAATGCATCTCAAACTTATTATGGCAAATTAACACCTTTTGGTGATCACAAAGGTTACTCCAATCACCAAAGCTCCCAAAAATCCATAAAGAAAATGGCGAAGGTGGCACTCACAAAGAGAAATCGAAGAAAGAGTCGGTTACTTCACAACACTCACAAAGATAAAGAAA
>NW_019250282.1:0-1311 GCF_002742605.1 Olea europaea var. sylvestris
ACAGCGCCGGGGGCAATTTCGTCATTTTTCGCGACTGTGTTGGAATTGGTTAAAATTTGACAGATTGATCGGGAACAAAAATCTCGCCGGGGGCAATTTCGTCATTTTTCTCGACTGTGTCGGAATTGGCCAAAATTTGACCGGCTGATCGGAAACAAAAAACGCGCCTGGGGCAATTTCCTCATTTTTCGCGACTGTGTCGGAATTGGCTAAAATTTGACCGGTTTATTGGAAACAAAGACCGTGCCGGGGGCAATTTCGTCATTTTTCTCGACTACGTCGGAATTAGCTAAAATTTGACAAGTTGACCGGAAACAAAAACCGCGTCGTGGGCACTTACGTCATTTTTCGCCACTGCGTCGGAATTGGATCAATTTGACAGGTTGATCGGGAACAAAAACCGCACCGGGTGCAATTTCTTCATTTTTCTCGACTGTGTCGGAATTGGCTAAAATTTGACAGGTTGATCGGAAACAAAAACCGCGTCGGGGGCAATTTCGTCATTTTTCGCGATTTTGTCGGAATTGGCTCAAATTTGACAGGTTCATCGGGAACAAAAATCGCGCCAGGGGCAATGTCGTCATTTTACTCGACTGTGTCGGAATTGGCTAAAATTTGACAGGTTGATCGGGAACAAAAGCCGCGCCGCGGGCAATTTCATCATTTTTCGCGACTGTGTCGGAATTGGCCAAAATTTTACAGGTTGATCGGGAACAAAAATCGCGCCAGGGGCAATTTCATCATTTTTCGCGACTGTGTCGGAATTGGCTAAAATTTGACAGGTTGATCGAGAACAAAAATCGCGCCGGGGGCAATTTCGTCAATTTTCGCGACTGTGTCGGAATGGGCTCAAATTTGACAAGTTGATCGGAAACAAAAATCACGCGCGGGGAAATTTCGTCATTTTTGGCGACTGTGTCGGAATTGGTTAAAATTTGACAGGTTGATCGGAAACAAAAATCGCGCCGGGCAATTTCGTCATTTTTCGCGACAGTGTCGGACTTGGCTACAATTTGACTCGTTGATCGGGAACAAAAACAGCGCCGGGGGCAATTTCGTCATTTTTGGCGACTGTGTCGGAATTGGTTAAAATTTGACAGGTTGATCGAGAACAAAAATCGCGCCGGGGGCAATTTCTTCATTTTTCGTGACTGTGTCGGAATTGACTAAAATTTGACTGGTTGATCGGGAACAAAAATCGCGCCGGGGGCAATTTCGTCATTTTTCCCGACTGTGTCGGAATTGGCTACAATTTGACTCCTTGATCGGGATCAAAAACAGCGCCGGGGGCAATTTCGTCATTTTTCGCTA
>NW_019250283.1:0-1311 GCF_002742605.1 Olea europaea var. sylvestris
CTTCTTCAACCTAACATAATTAATACGTAAATTGATTATTCGGAGGCCCAAACGAAGGAATTTAGCTAAAATCCCGTGATCCCTGGTCTGTGCCCCAAGTCCAATTTCGCGGGCAGTTTCCAAATGACCTGCCAAATTTCGGCCCATTCCGACATCGTCGCGAAAAATGATAAAATTGCCCCCGGCGCGGTTTTTCTTTGTTAATTTTCTGTCCAGCACTTCTTCAACCTGACATAATTAATACGGAAATTAATTATTCTGAGGCCCAAACGTAGGAATTTGGCTGAAGTCTCGTGATCCCGGGTCTATGCTCCGAGTCAATTTCGCGGGCCGTTTCCAATTAACGTGTCAAATTTTGGCCCATTCCGACACCGTCGCGAGAAATGACAAAATTTCCCCTGGTGAGGTTTTTCTTTGTTTATTTTCTGTCCAGCCCTTCTTCAACCTGACATAATTAAATGGAAATTAATTATTCGGAGGCCCAAACGAAAGAATTTGGCTAAAATCCCGTGGTCCTGGGTCTGTGCCCCGAGTCCAATTTCGCGGGCTGTTTCCAATCAACTTGCCAAATTTCGGCCCATTCCGACACCGTCGCGACAAATGACAAAATTGCCCCTGGAACGATTTTTCTTTGTTAATTTTCTATCCAGCACTTCTTCCACCTGTTATAATTAATAGGAAAATTAATTATTCGGAGGCCCACATGAAGGAATTTGGCTAAATTCCCGTGATCCCATGTCTGTGCCTCGAGTCCAATTTCGCGGGCCGTCTCCAATGAACCTGCCAAATTTTGGCCCATTTCGGCACCGTCACGAGAAATGACAAAATTGCCCTTGATGCGATTTTTCTTTGTTAATTTTTTGTCCATCACTTCTTCAGCATGACATAATTAATATGAAAAGTAATCATTCGAAAGCCCAAACGATGGAGTTTGGCTAAAATCCCGTGATCCTGGGTCTATGCCCCGAATCCAATTTCTTGGGCCATTTCCAATCAACCTGCCAAATTTTGGCCCATTCTGACACCGTCGTGACAAATGACTAAATTATCCTAGGTGAGGTTTTCCTTTGTTAATTTTCTATCCAGCACTTCTTCAACCTGACATAAGTAATTAGGAAATTAATTATTCGGAGGCCCAAACGAAGGAATTTGGCTAAAATCCCGTGATCCCGGGGTCTGTGCCTCGAGTCCAATTTCGTGGGCCGTTTCCAATCAACCTGCCAAATTGAGGCCCATTCCCACACCGTCGCGACAAATGATAAAATTGCCCCTGGTCCGATTTCTCTTTGTTAATTTTCTGTCCAGCACTTC
>NW_019250284.1:0-1311 GCF_002742605.1 Olea europaea var. sylvestris
CGCGCCGGGGGCAATTTCGTCATTTTTCGCGTCGGTGTCAGAATTGGTTAAAATTTGACATTTTGATCGGAAACAAAAATCGCGCCGGGGCAATTTCGTCATTTTTCGCGATGGTGTCAAAATTCGCTCAAATTTGACAGTTTGATCGGAAACAAAAATCGCTCCGGGGGCAATTTCGTCATTTTTCGCGACGGTGTCGGAATTGGTTAAAATTTGACAGTTTGATCGGAATCAAAAACCGAGCCGGGGGCAATTTCGTCATTTTTCGCGACGGTGTCGAAATGGGCTGAAATTTGACATTTTGATCGGAAACAAAAACCGCGCCGGGGGCAATTTCGTCATTTTTCGCGACGGTGTCGAAATGGGCTCAAATTTGTCAGTTTGATCGGAAACAAAAACCGCGCCAAGGGCAATTTCGTCATTTTTCGCGACGGTGTCGGAATGGGCTAAAATTTGACATTTTGAACGGAAACAAAAATCGCGCCGGGGCAATTCCGTCATTTTTCGCGACGGCGCCGAAATTCGCTCAAATTTGACAATTTGATCGGAAACAAAAATTGCGCCGGGGGCAATTTCGTCATTTTTGCGACGGTGTCGGAATTGGTTAAAATTTGACATTTTGATCGGAAACAAAAATCGCGCCCGTGGCAATTTCGTCATTTTTCGCGATGGTGTCGAAATGGGCTCAAATTTGTCAGTTTGATCGGAAACAAAAATCGCGCCAGGGGCAATTTCGTCATTTTTCGTGACGGTGTCGGAATGGGCTAAAATTTGACAGTTTGATCGGAAACAAAAACCGCGCCAGGGGCAATTTCGTCATTTTTTACGACGGTGTCGGAATGGGCTCAAATTTGACAGTTTGATCGGAATCAAAAACCGCGCCGAGGGCAAATTCGTCATTTTTCGCGACGGTGCCGAAATGGCTAAAATTTGACAGTTTGATCGGAATCAAAAACCGCGCCGGGGGCAATTTCGTCATTTTTCGCGACGGTGTCGAAATGGGCTCAAATTTGACATTTTGATCGGAAACAAAAATCGCGCCGGGGACAATTTCGTCATTTTTCGCGACGGTGTCGAAATGGGCTCAAATTTGTCAGTTTGACAGGAAACAGAAACCGCGCCAGGGGCAATTTCGTCATTTTTCGCGACGGTGTCGGAATGGTCTAAAATTTGAAATTTTGATCGGAAACAAAAATCGCGCCGGGGCAATTTTGTCATTTTTCGTGATAGTGTCGAAATTCGCTCAAATTTGACAATTTGATCGGAAACAAAAATCGCTCCGGGGGCAATTTCGTCATTTTTCGCGACGGT
>NW_019250285.1:0-1311 GCF_002742605.1 Olea europaea var. sylvestris
AAGCTCTTTATACCGTGCTCAAACACACGTTTGCATTTTGCATATCAGATTACATGCCCTGGTTGAGAGGTCTAGATATTGATAGCCATGAAAAGAATGTAAGAAGCTCCATGAACATTTTTGACAAATACCATGATCCGATCATAGAAGACAGTATCAAACAATGGGAAGATGGTAAGAGAAAGGAGGTAGATAACCTTCTTGACATTATGATAACACTTAAGGATGAAAGTGGGAAGCCACTTCTGTCCATAGATGAGATCAAAGCTCAAATCAGTGTAAGATAGTTTCTGTTGCTTAAATATTTGTAACATGGCAATACGTACTTAATTTAATATAATTTTGTTATCTAGGAGTTCTTTTTTGGAGTAGATGGTCCTGCGGCAGGAGCAGAATGGACACTGGCAGAAATGATTAATCAACTTGAGATTCTCCAAAAGGCCATCGAGGAAATAGACAGGGTTGTAGGGAAAGACAGATGGATTCAAGAATAAGATGTTCACCAATTAAATTATTTGAAGGCATGTGCAAGAGAAGCTTTTAGGCTCCATCCTCACGTTCCGTTTAATTTGCCGCACCTTTCGTTAGAAGACATCGAAGTGGGTGGCTATTTCATTTCAAAAGGCAGCCATGTCTTTTTGAGCCGCACCGGACTGGGTCGTAACCCTGAGACCTGGGAAGAACCCTTGAAATACAATCCAGAGCGCCATTTGGGTGAAAATGTTAGTAAAGTAGATTTGTCAGAACCCAACTTGAGGTTCATAAGTTTTTCTACTGGAAAGCGTTCGTGTACAGGCCAGACTCTTGGTACACTGTTGACTATAATGGCATTGGGAAGGTTGATTCAAGGGTTCACATGGAGCGTACCACCCAACGAGGAGAAGATTGATCTCTCTACGTCGGAAGAACTGACTCTAGCTAAACCTTTGCATGCACATGCGAGGCCTCGCTTGGATGAGGCGATGTACCCTGTGGCACCACCTTGATATGTATCAGTCCAACCTGTGTCAGTTGGAGATAATAGATATATTTCGTAAGTGTGTTGCATACCTAAGTACTGCTGTAATATCTAAGTACTTCATGGATGAATAAAATTGGTATTTCAGTATTTCAATAATGCGAGTGGTCTTGTTGCATTTTCTATTTATATTAAATTTGCTGAATTACAATATTCCGGTAGATCATCCAATATCATGATGCGCTCGATGCAACGCATTGTAAGAAAAATGTAAAGCTTGTCTTGAGAAATGTTTTGAAAACCAAGTCACACTATAGTAGTTTTCACATGAAAAATTAAGCCTTTTATTTGTG
>NW_019250286.1:0-1311 GCF_002742605.1 Olea europaea var. sylvestris
ATTTGAGATCGGACCACTTAAATTAATATGAAGCGGACCACTTAAGCAAACATGAAGAGCCTCTTAACGTTAATCAGTTAATAATTGAAGATTAGATCACTTAAGTGAACATATTAAAGGATTGAAGAAACTATTTACTAACCGATGTGGCTCAGAACCGAAGTTTAATTACTAGAGATAATTACACCACCCTTTACTAAGGCAATTCCAGCACTTAGTAAGCTAGGGAATTTACAACTGAGATCAGATCAGAACAATCGATTCATTAGACCATATTGAGATCGGATCGGAACAAAGGCTCATCATTGATAGTACTTCCTCAAGTGTTTGATGTTCCACTGATGAGGCAGTGCCTTTCCTACCATGTCTTCAATTTCGAAAGTACCAGGTCGGGATTCCCTGCGATGCAGTAAGGGCCCTCCCAGTTTGGGCCAAACACTCCTGACCTGGTTGGTTTTGAAGATTGGAAGACTCTTCTGAGGGCGAGGTCGTCCAGGTGAAGAGTTATGTTTCTGACTTTGAAGTTGTAATAGCGGGTCATCTTTCGATGATACTTTGCCAAGTTCACTTGGGAGGCATCCCTCCTTTTCTCAAGGAGGTGTAGTTCGCTCATTCGAGCCTCATCGTTGCTGATCTCATTGAAGTGTATTTGTCGATGTGATGGGACCCCAACTTCGATCGGGCTTATGGCCTCGGCTTCGTAGGTCATAGAAAATGGTGTTTCACCTGTTGCAGTTCGGCTAGAAGTTCTGATAGCCCAGAGGACGTGGGGGAGTTCGTCAACCCATGCCCCCTTGGAGGTATCAAGCTTCCTTTTCAGGGTGTGCTTGATAATCTTGTTCACTGCTTCAACTTTTCCATTTGCTTGGGGGTGATGAGGTGTCGAGAAGTCCTTCTTTATGCCCAGTTCGTCGCATAAGTCTCGCATCTTCCTATTGTCGAACTGCCTTCCATTATCAGACACTAAGGAGTGGGGAATGCCGAACCTACAAATGATGTTATTCCAGACGAATTTGGTAATATTTGCCTCGGTGATCCTGGCAAGGGGTTCTGCCTCGACCCACTTAGTGAAGTAGTCAATGACGACAATGGCGAAAGTTGCACTTCCTTTTCCTTTTGGGAGTGGATCAATGAAGTCAATGCCCTACTTGACGAATGGCCAAAGGCTGGTTACTACGGAGAGGCTCTGAGCAGGCTGTCTTTGTATGTTCGAGAAGCGCTGGCACATATCACAATTCTGGACAAACTAGCAAGCATCCCTTTTTAGGGTCGGCCAGAAGTAGCCTTGGCGGAGAACCTTGTGTGTCAGAG
>NW_019250287.1:0-1311 GCF_002742605.1 Olea europaea var. sylvestris
ATTTTTGACACGTTGTTTGACACTTGCATTGTTGTCAAGTGTCAATTGGATGGTAAAACTGTTTGAAATTTAAACTGTTCAACAAGGACATGTCACGTGGTAAAGCGTTAACTAAAGTGTACACCATAGTGTACACGAAGCAAGGTTCTTACAGATTGAACTTTGCTATTTGTACGCTGATTTTCAACACGTTGTTTGACACTTGCATTGTTGTCAAGTGGCAATTGGATGGGAAAACTATTTGAAATTTAAACTATTCAACAGGGTCATGTCAGGTGGCAAAGTGTAAACTAAAGTGTTCACCATAGTGTACTTGTTGCAAGGTTCTTACCGATATACTAGTGCTATTTGTACATTGATTTTTGACACGTTATTTGACAGTTGCATTGTTGTCAAGTGTCAATTGGATGGGAAAACTATTTGAAATTTAAACTGTCCAACAGCATAATATCACGTGAAAAAGTGTAAACTAAAGTGCACACCATAGTGTACATGTAGCAAGGTCCTTACCGATCGAAATTTGCTATTTGTACACTGATTTTTGAAATTTAAACTGTCCAATAGGGTAATGTCGCATGGCAAAGTGTAAACTAAAGTGTAAATGTAGCAAGGTTCATTCCGATTGAACATTACTATTTGCACACTGATTTTTGACACGTTGTTTAACAATTTCATTGTTGTCAAGTGTCAGTTGGATGGGAAAACTAATTGAAATTTAAACTGTCCAGCAGGATAATGTCATGTGACAAAATGTAAACTAAAGTGTGTACCCATACTATACATATAGTAAGGTTTTTACCGATTGAACTTTGCTACTTGTACACTAAAGTGTATACCGTAGTGTATATGTAGCAAGGTTCTTACCGATTGAACGTTGCTATTTGTACACTTATTTTTGACACGCTATTTAACACTTGCATTGTTGTCAAGTGTCAACTGGATGGGAAAACTTTTTTAAATCTAAACTGTCCAACAGGGTAATGTTACGTGGCAAAGTGTAAACTGAAGTGTACACCATAGTGTACATATCGCAAGGTTCTCACCGATTGAACTTTGCTAATTGTAAACTAATTATGAACACGTTGTTTGAGACTGTATTGTTGTTGAGTGTCAATTGGATGGGAAAACTGTCTGAAATTTAAACTTTCCAATAGGAAAATTTCACGTGGCAAAGTGTAAACTAAAGTGTACACCATAGTGTACATGTAGCTAGGTTCTTACTGATTGAACTTTGCTATTTGTGACCTGATTTTTAATACGTTGTTTGAATTTCCATTATTGTCAAGTGTCAATTGGATGGAAAAACTCTTG